>NW_022196896.1:123041044-123041194 GCF_008632895.1 Mastomys coucha
GTTATAATATTTTATAAATTTTAAGGAATATGACAAAAAAGATATTGTAGGTATTTAAGGGGGGGTCTTTGGGAGGAGCGGCGGTACAAAAGGGAAACAAGAATGTGATTCAATTATATTTAGTTGAAATAAGTTTTTAAATGTTAACAA
>NW_022196896.1:123041233-123091045 GCF_008632895.1 Mastomys coucha
TAACAAATTCAGATAAATTGAAATCATGTAACTATTCTCATCATAATGCAATAAAAGTTTAAAAAAAATTAAATATAACTTTTTTCTTAAGTAGTTATTAGAGATGCATGAATTTATTACAGAAGAGAAACCTGCATCTCTCCGACATTGAGGTTTTAAGACTATTTTTTTTCTGCTTTAAAATTCTTTTTTTTATTAGATATTTTCTTTATTTACATGTAAATTTCTCCTTTCACAGTTTCCCCTCCAAAAAAAACAAAGAAACAAACAAAAACAACAAAAACAAACCCCTGTTGCCTCCCTCCTCCCCATGCCTGTTAAGACTGTTTTTGAAGTTGTTAAGTACAAATATTTTAGTAAATAATATCAGGTCTAATATTTGTGTGCTAAAAAATCATTTGAATTGCAGTGAATTGGCTGCTAACCTCATCTGGCAAATACTGATGATTGCCATAAAAAAATCAAACATCTTAACCTCCCTCTACCGTTGGCATTTTTGTAGTTTACCAAAAGACCCTTCACAGTGACTTTAAGAGCATCGGCACCAAAGCCTACTTCTGGATTTCTGTATGAAGATTCACCATGGTGAATAATTGACAGAGGTTTCTCAGCTAGCTGTCCAGGGCTAATGCATTCATGTGGTTGGCAGTTTTAGCCTCAAGTGGAGTCCTGCGTTTTTACTTGCTGCCATACTCTTTGCAACCAAACTGCACATCAGCTCTGGACTTGAGCTCAGGTGATGTTGCTTGGTTAGTGCTCACAGTAGTTTGCACCCTGTGATATGGAGAGCGACATTGAGGAGACTCATATTTATTTGTATGCGGTACATATTAGAGTTGGCATTTTGCCGCAGAACTTTGACAGGGGCAGAATATTTGCGCGTTTTGTATTTGAGCCGTAACTTCTGGGTTGGAGATCTAAATTTTGTTTATTCCCTTAGGTAATTAACTACTTTTCAGCATTCAGAGGACATGTATTAGTGGAATTTGTTTTAGTGTTTAAACTTGGTAGATGTCCTTTTTTTTAAACTTAGGCACTAAAAATTCTCATCAGTGAAGCCTGTGATTCCTGTTTGTGGCTAGTGTTAATCATCCTTCAGCGGGGCTTTGAAGTTAGCTTTCTCCTGCTTTTTTCTCTTCTTAACTCAGCAGGGGCTCATGAATAAACCCAATTCCTCTGATAGGTATAGTATATTATTGTTCCTGCCTGTGGCTCTTTCTAATACAAACTCCATTTCTGGTTACTTTGCTGAAATCAAATCAGTATAACAGAGGCCATCTCCTCTCCCCCCTGCTCCCCCACCTTTCTGGTTATAAAGCTCTCCCTCAGAACCCTGGGAGGAAAGGCAGCCTGGCAGGTGAGCAGGTGAGTGAGTGGGTTGGGGAGTGATTCCAGGTGGAGTGTGTTTTAGTTTTCTGCCTATTGTGTTGCTTTTTAGTTCAAGGGTTCTCAACCTGTGGATCAAGACCCCTTTGGGGTTACATATCAGATGTCTTGTATATGAGATATTTACATTACGGTTCCTAACAGTAGCAAAATTACAGTTACAGAGTAGCAACAAAGTAAGTTTATGGTTGGAGGTCTCTACAACATGAGGAACTGCATTAAATCATCACAGCATCAGCAAGGTTGAGAACCACTGTTTTAGTCTTTCTATATTCTTCGTGTTGCTTCTTATTGTCCTGCATCCTTAAACTTGAAGCCCCTGTCCTTTAGAACTAGAGTTTTTGAAAATTCCTGTCTTCCCATTCAACTATATGAGTTTGTTGTTGTATAGGGTAACAATATCAAAGACAATCACTTGATTTTAGAATGTGTGCCGGTGGCTGTGTGTGCGCATTTTAAAGCAGTGAGCAAAGGAGCAGGTGGGCAGGAGGAGGCCAACTCACTGCTGCTGAAAAGACCTTTCAATTCTGACGGGAACATTAAGACATCTCAGTTTTAAAAAGTTACTTAGTTACTAAATTGGGTAGCCTTGCTATTTTCACAAACGGTGTTCGTAACTGATCTCACTATAGAAATGAGTGGCGGCCATATGCCCACTTCAGAATACAGCTCATGAATAAAGAAAACAGAGTACGCTAGCTGAGGGCTGGTTGTATGATATATCCCATGTCCACGTCTGTGTACTATGCTAGCTGGAGGTTTTAAAAATGTATTTGGGGGAATGAAAATAAAAAGGCTATTTTTGAATTTTTTTTACATGTATGTCACATGTAAAAAATGGCCTTTAGAGATGGCCATTTTTGGGGGTGATGGCCTTCAGAGATGTTACACTCAGAGGCTGGTCACTTTGAGCAAGAGATTGTCTCTATGTTGTAGATTTCTTAATTGTAAAAATAAATGTAAGCTGTGTAAGATATCCTTATATTTCCAGGAGTAAGTGTCAAAACGAAACAAGTGTCCACGCCTTGGCAACCTTATTCTTTATCTGACCTATGTGCAGTAAGCAACTCCTTGGCCTCAGACTCATTCTCAATGCAGAATGAATGGTAAGAAAGTCCCACTGCTGCCCCGCTGTTGGTTGACGGTGGGCTGTATCGCCTCCTGAGGTAATCTAAGCCTCGTCACCTTTTCTCTTCTTAGCATTGTGCTGATGACCTCCCTAGGACAGACACAAATTCAGGTACTTGAAGAGGTAGGGGTGGGTAGACAGAGGCAACTCTCATTGTAGCAATGACAGGCTGCTTTATGCAGATAGGATATGGCTCCCGAATTTGAATTTCCAGGTGTATGCTCTCCCTGCCTCTTCACTCCTGCCTTCGTTGTGTATGAGTTCCCTCACTGGGTTTTCTGATGTGGGCCTCTCTATTCTTCTTTGCCTCTTGCCGTTGCCGCTATGCTGGGCTTATCATCTCCAAACAGTTGAGGCCCATTTCCTTGAGCCATTACTCTTACTCAAGTGTATGTCTTGAGGAGTCTGCCCTGGTCCGTGGTCCTTGTCCCTCCTGATTGTACTGCAGATTCTTTTGGCACCACACATCCCACTGGCCAGTCAGGGCACGACTCGCCGTCACGTGGTAATGCTCTTCCGAGCCTACTTAATAAAAATGGCTATGAGTTGCTCTTCTTTTCATATCCCACATGGGGAATGCGAATTCTATTTAACACCGTATTTCCAGTACCTTAGTGGTAGTCATTCCTGAACTTTAAAGGTGACAAATTTGAGGTTCCGGGAAGCTACATAACTGGTCTAGCTGCAGAGAGATTGGATGCAGTCGCCTCCTTGTTTTGTTCTAAAAGTCCTCTGAACATCCCCTCCCTTGTCACAGCTGGAAGTCGGGAATCTTATTGGGACAGGGAAGGAGGGTGACATGAGCTCTTGGATCGTCTTCGAGTGTCTGAATTGGTAATTATTGTTTCCACAGCATCTCAGACACCCATTGGTCCTGAACACTTTATAGTCTGTTATCCTTAGTGAAACGTCTCTACCCTTTTCTTTACCTTTGGTGCCCAATCCAGGCATAAGTAATATTTTACAAGAATGCATTTGCCTTCTGACTGCAGCACAAGAGCAACAGTACAGTAAATTTCTAAGAAGCTTCCCGTGCACTAGAATCTATAGTTCTTCATACAGATGGAAACTTCTACCGGACCTGAGGTATTTTCTAATAAATGCTTCTGTTTCTTGAGCTTGCCTTGCCTGACATGATTGTAGCTATCAATTTCTTCTGTGTGTTTTCCTCAATACACTGTTTCTGCTTTGGTTTTAACCCATTTATTCTGGATTCGGCCCCTGCTGACTGCAGTCCTTCCTTTACTTTCCTCTCTCCCCAGTGTAACATTATAACTGACCCATTGATGTCATTTCAACCTGATATGGGAGAAAAGCAAGCTTCCTCATAACTAATATCATTAAACTGCATGAATTATGCTTCAGCTTTCAGAAGAAAAATGATAAAGAAAATGAAGATAGTTCATTAAAATGGACTGATCCACTGTGGGAATCGCACACAGCATGTGACAGGGGGTGCAGAGGTAGGGATATTCCTTTCTAAGAGCAATGTTTGATGTAGACTGCTTAGCCTGGCCTTTAAGAAATCACTGACATGATTTGGGAACTGCCAGTAAACCTGCTTTAATCAGTTAAACGGAAAGAAATCCAGCATTGTGCCATGGACTGGTTGATTAATTTAAATCCAGAGATACACAGTCTTGCCTGAAAGCCGGTTGCAAGGCCCATGTACAGGAGGGATGCTATTCAGAAGCACTGAGCCCAGTCTGGCTGTCAGACCCTTTCAGCTCTGCTGGACCTCTTAGGCGGCAGGCATCAGCTTAACCCCTTAATGCCTGCTTCAATTGGTATTCATGCTCTGCATTTCTCTCAGTGTTCTTTATTTGTAGCCTAGGGAAGAGGTGTTTTAAATCAGACTGACTGAAGGGCTAAAATAGGAAGTTATCTTCAACTTGGTTCTTTAGAAAAAAAAAATCAGAGCTTAATCCCTCACTTCTTCTGAGAATCATAATCAAAATTAGAATCACGAAATGCCGAAATAAGTTTTAGGCATTAAAGTAAGCTGCAGTGTATAATTCCTTGACTTTGAGATTCAAGACACTAAGGGCTTTGTTATCTGCGTTCAGTTCAGGATATGGGTGTAAGATGCTGGACTCTTGGATGAGTTAAAAATTACAGTAAGGAAATAATCCTTGACCTTTAAATGAAAGCAAACTTTAAACTCTTCAAGGATAAAACTGAGTAGCTTCATTTCTTTTGTCAGAGGAGTGGTCTCTAGATGATCCCACGTCACCTCTGAACTTCACAGGTGCTGCATGCATATGGCACACAGCCACACAAGCAGGCAAAAAACCACTGCTGCACATGATCTGAGGGGGCCCAGGCCCACGTGCTTAGAGGAGAAGGAGAAGGGGGAGGGGGAAAGGTTGAGTGAGGGGGTGAGTGGGAGGAGCAGTGAGCAGGATGTAAAGTGAATAAAAACTTAATAATAAAAACTAATAAAAAATTAAATCATAAAAGCAATTAATAAACCAAAACCCAACCAAACCACACACTACACACACAAAAGAAAAGTTTTTTTACATGGCCCAATCTGTTGAGCCTATTTGCAGAAAAGGTAGCTATTTATTAGCAGGTAGAAGTCCAAATGAGAAACATAATGGGAAATCGGGGAAGTTAGAAGTTGTATGGTAGAAATGATGGAATCTAGTTGAGCTTTTGCTTTCATTTTGTTTTCATCTTTTGAGAGCAAAATTCATATTGATACCTTAGCAAGTCATATGGGGTTCTCTTTTTAAAAGCTTAGGAAAAAGCATTTAATCATAAGTACCTTGCAAAATGGAAAGTAGGATTATAAAGTTTGTGTTCATTCCCTGTTGACGGACTGAAGGCAGAGTACAAGCTCAGTTCTAGGCAGTGACTAGGAAGCAGGTATAGACTTTATGTTTTCAGAGCTTAGAGGACGTGGGAGAATTGCAGTAACTGTTCATCACATTGGTTTCTTTGTTTGTTTGTTTTTTCTTTTTTTCTGTTACTTGCAGGGGAGAGATAGCATACTTGTTAAGTTCAGACTCTACCAGTGAGTGGTAGTCCTAGACCCCACAAAAGAATATCTCCAGGGTGGTTAGAGAGATAAAGAACATCTGTGATTTTGAGATCCAGATTTCTGGTTGGGGAGAGAGATAGGTCTTGGTGGGTGGGTAGGGTTTCACTGATAGGAAGAGATGAAAGTAATGTGGAGACAAGGTAGGGTGGGAAGATAGATACAGAAGGGCTTTCCTGAGAAGGATGCAGCATCCATTTCTAGAACAGGGTTATTAGCGTGTTGGATTGTCTAGTGGGCTATTGTCTGAAGTGCTCAGAGGTAAGACCTGCTGTGTTGATGCAGTTGTCCCATAGGGGGAGCCTTTTAGAATCTTGTAGTTGAGAATCTTGACCAGTGGTAAACTGAACAAGATAGTTAAAGCCTTATCAAGAGGACAAAGTAATGATCATAGATGGACCAAAAGAAGGTTACACTGAAGGCAGAAGTCAGTAATGAGACTAGAGAGTTATAAGATGTCAGATAGAAAGGTGCCAGGTCACTAAATTTGGCCAGTACCTAGCTTTCCATATGATGTCAGGTCATAGCCTTTTCTACTAGTCCTTGTACTTTTTCATTAGCTCAGTGTGGATTTGTTTTAATTAAAATTCCAAGTCCCAAATGTTGATTGTCAGCCCCTATGCCCTTCCAGTGTGCACTGTGCTGACTTGGAGTTAGATAAGCATTCGTCCAAGAGCAGAACAGTCAAGAGTAATGCTCCTTTGGGTTAGGAGGCAGTGAGGTCTAAGTGGATTAAGGGTGCTCTGTCCTATCCTCAGAGATGTGTATGGAGGAGAGAGCTCAGTGGCCACTGGAGCTGACTGCTCTGACCTTAGAAGTTGGCTCGAGCATCCCTCCGGACTCTAACTTTGCTTTGCTTCTTTTATAAACCAGCTTGAGCTCACATCAGATTAATATACAAGTCAGGCTGAGCACCTTGTGGGTTCCCTAACTTCAGCTTTTAAGAGGAAGGTATTTCCTGGGGGCTAGACTTAGGTTTGACAAATACATTCGTATTGTAAAGGAATAATTTCTCACTTTAAGTTCTGATTTGTTTCAGCTTGGGTACCAGTGAAGCTTAGCTTACAGACGCTCAAAGAATAAGCATATTGTTTTTCTGAAGTTAGGACAGATACAAGGGGGGATACAGTATCCGGCTGGAACCTGTCAGACCACAGCAGAGTCTAGTCTGTTACCGGGTGGATTTTTCTTTTCTCCCAGCTGTGCTTCTAACCTCTGGACCTTGTGCTCCTGTGGGTGGTCTAATGTGGGCGTGTACTTCACCAGTTGCAGCTCTTAGGAATAAACACAAAGACAGACAGGTGGTAGTGTTTTTATATAAAGTTATCAACGGAAGAATTTATGATCTGTAAGAAGTCATGACATTGCACTGTTGGGAGGAGAAAATTAATGGTGGAGGAAAAGGGACCAAGCTTATTGAGTAGGTTGTACTACGTTTAGCTGTTTTTAAAAAATTAATTACAGGAGAATAAAAGCTATCTCAGGATGAATTGTGGGTAGGAGTTAGAGAAATTAGGTCCTTGTCTCCAAAGAAACATCTTTGGCAGACCACATAATCTGGCCACCTAGGGCCACTGGCAGGATTTATTTCTCCTGGCAATCTTCTGTGTTTTCTTTAGAGCTTTATTAAAGTGTTAGCGATCTCGTGGCTTTTACCTGATGTGTGGTTATACTCTTCCTGTGATTGTCCTTTAAAAATAAATCTAACAAACTCGTTTTATTGACGGCTTGTTTTTCCCTTTTGACTCTAGTCTCTGGAAAGGTCAGTGCACCTGCTCTCTCTGATGTGTCCGTTGCCTTGATAACCTTAATTCACTTTTACTTCCTAGCACCACTCAGTCAGGCAGGAGATCTTTTTTTAGAGAGTTGTTTGAAGCATCCTTGAATGCCTGTGGTTAGCGTAGGCCTGGCCCACAGAAGCTGTGATGAGCCCTCTGTATTTTCAGGTAGCCAGGGTGCCTAGTACAGAGCACACACAGGTAGATTTCTGCTTGTTGAATTAGTGTAATGGTTCATGGCTAAGTCTTCTTTAAAGTAGAGAGTCATATAAGGATTGAAGGACTCTCTCGCAAACATAATCTGTAGTTTAACTTGCCCAAAGTGTTGCTCCTAACATTTGTGTTGTAGTACGTCTTCTAGATACTTTTTTTTTCTTCTTTATTTACATTTCAAATGTTTTCCCCTTTCCAGGTCTCACCTTTGGGAACCTCCTATCCCACCCCCTGCCTCTATGAGGGTGCTCCCCCACCCACCCACTCATGTCCTCCCACCCTGGCATTCCCCTACACTGGGGCATCAAACACCCTCAGGTCCAAGGGCCTCTCCTCCCACTGATGTCTAACAAGGCCTTCCTTGGCCACATATGTGGCCACTGCCATGGGTCGCTCCATGTTTACTCTTTGGTTGGTGGTTCAGTCCCCAGGAGCTCCAGGGGGTCTGGCCTGTTGACACTGTTGCTCCCTCCATGGGGCTGAAAAATATGGAACGCTTCACAAATTCGCGTGTCATCCTTTTGCAGGGGCTATGCTAATCTTCTCTGTATTGTTCCGATTTTAGTATATGTCCTGCCAACGCGAGATACTTTTCAGTGTATATTCATATAAACAGAAGTAGTTTGAGATATGATTTTATAAAGGACAGGTTAGCCTCAATGACCTTGAACTACTGAGCCTCCTGCCTTTACCTCCTGTTTTCTAGGATTACAAAGATGATCGGGCACAGACAGTTATGAGCACAAGGGATTGAACTCAGAGGCCCTCATGCATGCTAGTCAAGCATTCTACCTATCAGCTATGTCTCAACCCAACAAATGTTATTGTTGTTTTTTTAAATCATACCATATGTGTAGAACAATCTATTTTTTACATTTAGTGTACGTGGTGTGTGTGTGCGTGCGCGCGTGTGTTTGTGCGCGAGCACACATGTGCATGCGTGTGTGTGTGTGTGTGTGTGTGTGTGTGTGCGTGTGCCATAGCATGCATGTGGAAGTAAGAGAACAGTTTTCAGGACTTGGCTCTTGCCTTCCACCATACAGGTCCTGGGGACTCTCAGGTTATCAGAGCTCAGTATCAAGCCACAGACTTGACCAGCCATCTCCCTGGCTCTTGGTAATACTCCTGCTTGCCTCCCTCCATCTTGCTGAGCTTGACCTGCTTTGCTTTTCAGACAGGACCTCAGAAGGCACAGGTGAAAGAACCGAAGCTTGATTGGAAAGTTCTCTCTCCTTAGCTGACTTAAGGGCTTGCTGTGTTTTCCTGAGACTACGGTTACTATTCTGCTCTCATTTTTGTTTTTTTTCTTTCCCCAAGCTCTACGGGAGTAAGAACCTCCAACTTGTCAATTAGGTTTAAAAAAAAAAAAACTCTATAGTTTTTTCAGATTGGAAATTGGCACTGTTCTATTCCATTTACTGTTTTTGAAGCCATGGTATGGTTAGATGTTTGTAAGCTATTTACTTACAAGGGAAACATTAAAAGGCAGGCTTGGCATCATCTAAACTGAAATAGAGATAATAATAGTGTCTTTGAAAAAGCTGAGATCTAAGTATATAGTACAGAGTGACAACCTTCCGTTTTTATTGTGTTGCAACTGTCTTAAGGAAGTCCTGCCAACTTACTTGCTTATTCTTACAATTGCAGGAGTTACAATAAAAATTAGATCCTGGTGTTGTTGAAAAACATGTCAATCAAATATTCACGGGAAAGAAAACAATAGTTTTCATACCACAGATGATAAATTATATACTTATTAAAGTGTTGCAACTGATCAGATAAGCAGAGGATATCATTATTGACTCAGTTTGATGCTGGTACATGGTTATTTTCCACAATTACTCTAAACCTGGTGTTCTTAAAGGGGCTTGTGTTCTCTTCAACATGGGTGGCAGAAGCAAGGAAGAACAAAGAGTTCAAAGGGAAGCTTTACGTTTTGTGTGGCTTTTCCAGTGGAGAGCGTAGAAGTTATTCTGCCTTTGACTCGGGGGATCTCACCAAGAAATCTGTAGTATCAAGTCCTGGTTTCCTGACTGATTTTATCAGGGTGTAACAACTAGCCATTTCCCTGGAGGTGTTTTCTGCATAAGTGACCTGTTGGCAAGGATTTAGTGGAGCTCAGAGGTAAACGGACCCACAGCTGCCACCTTCCAGAGAAATAAATAGAATCAGTTGTCACTGTTATCAGCATGCAGACACCCTAAGGCATAGGTGTGGGATTTCCTTTCAAAGTGAACCAAGCATTCACTCTCAAGGAAAAGAATATTTGTAATGCAATAATGTTAATGCTTGCTAAGTGAGAGACTTATATATGAACCCAGACTCTTGTTACCTAAGAGCATTGTGTATTGACCTGTGCCTTCCTCGGAGCTCTGCATACGAAAACGATGTTGCCAATGGAACCAGGTAATGACATTTGCCATTAAGGAGTCACGCTGAAATTAGTAATTCCAGAATTCCCTGGGTTCTTTTGCACTGCGTCACAGTTGCTGCCTCGGTGACAGTCTTCCTTTCCTACTTAGCAAATCCAAGCCTGGTAGCTTGAGCCCCAGGAAGTTGTTAAAGCAATTAAAGGCAGCTGTCTCCCAGCACATTGCTCCGTTACCATAGTACCCTCTGCCTCCAAGTCTCTCCTGATGATGTCAGTATGCATACAAGGGTTGCTCAGAGCATGTACGTGGGGATGATTCATCCCACAATAAAGCCCCTCTCCTGTTGCTCTCCTGCCAGTGTGATTAGCAATGGAAGGTAAGTGTTTTGTTTTATATACTATTATAAGAATTACCAAATGCCTCTATTATTTTGCTCTAGGTTTCTTGTGTTCTAAAATATACTTCTAACTGAAACATAATATATAGGGAAATTTCAGCCAATCGCCCACAACAGATTTATAGCTTGTATGTAAACTATTTTGTATGTGTGCGTGCATGTGTGCACATGTAGGGGTGGACTTATAAAAATCACTGTGAATACACAATGGAATACCAGCTACTTCCACCAATAAACAAAACCAGCATGCACACTAGAGCTTTCCTTTTTAAACTGTTTGCATTCCATGAAAAAAACTTAAAATATTTTTTCAGGTGTCGCAGGGCAGCTAAGGCTCTTAGAAAGTATGTGAATTACACATTCTTACTGATATTTTATCCAGCTTAAGTGATAATAACAGAATATGGGAAGGTATTGTTGGAAGAACACGGATTTATTTGTGCTGTGAAGTTCAATGTCTGCTGACAGTCATAATTTCATACTTAAATCCTACTTCCGTATGTTTCTAATATCGTGGAGGAGTGAACTTGGTGCTTGATGAAATACTTAAATACACATCCCTTCCTGAGGGTAAGCATTTTGTCTTCGCGTCTCTGAAAAAAGTATTGTGCAGTCTCTTATGGCGTCAGGTGGAGGGCTGTGAGTGAAGAGTGAAGATTGCCTTCTGGAAGTTAGTTTTCTCTTCCAGGTTTTCTCCCTCAGACTGTCTCATCATGAAACCCATAGAGCCCTCTTCTCAGTCAGTCACCACACCGAGCATCCTGCCCATGGTTCCTTGCCTGGATCCAGAGTAGACAATGTCAGCAGGTCCTCCGGACTCTGGTCGTGACTTTCCAGGAGAGTAGGAGAAGGTGATTTCTAACTGTTAGTAAATAGCTTCACATGACGACAGGGGCTTGAGAATGGATTGGACCCATCTCTTCAGGTCCCTGAACCTTTGTTCTGTACCGAAAGGAAGCACATGGCTTTGTTGAGAGGGACCAGAAGTGGTTTAGACTGTTTATTTCTAGAGTCTTGTATCTTTATGCTATGGAATATGCTCTACTAACTGATTTGGTTTTGGGAAATTATGTTAATGGGACATTAATGTTACATGTACTTTTCTATAAAGAGTTAGTAAGAAATAACAGTTGTAACAGTGTAAAGCCATACTAAAAGTTACATTTAGCTCCTAGGAACTGAAGGATGTGTCATAAGTATTTTAAGTGTTTATTCTTTGAATTTTTCCCAGTCTTGAAACTATATTAAAACAGTCTTAATTTATACTTGCCATTGCATTTGGTAAGTTACTCATTAATTGCTATTAGAAACTGTTTCTAAAAAGTAGAAGCAAATCATAATACTTCATCTAGATTACAGTAGGGTAAATGTTGAAGAAATTGACTCAATCTAAACTTGTACCATACTTGTAAAATCTCTTATTGAAATACACTCATAATGCTTGTGTTAGAAATAAAACTAGTATGCTTCATGCTAAATTATCTTATTTCTGTGCTCATGTTTGCAGCAATACAACCTAATTCATTGGATAAATGAATTCACGGTTTAAACTATATATTCAGTTTCAACTTTAAAAGTATCCATGAAAATAGTCGTTTTCCAGCTTGACTGTGCTAGCAATAGTCTGGGGAGAATATACTTCAGGAGTCTAGCCTTCTGCCTCATGAGAAGCAGTTCCATGCTCTTCAGGAAGAGTGATCTTTAAAGTGGCCTTAGGGAGCATCTCTTTTATTTTTATGTCATAATGAAAGTTTTAAGTTTTAACAGTTACATTTGTACTTGCTGAAGCATGGAGATGTCATGTCTGTAGACATGACAGCTTGAGGTAAATGAGATATGGCATGAGACATGGCAGAAAGATGATTATGTCGGTTCTCACTAGACAAATAACTGGAGGAAAATCCAAAAAATTCAAGGACATTGTATGGAGAAAACATGTGTAAATAAACATCCAGAGAAGACCAGAAGCTTACGTTAGGAGGCATCAGAGAAGTACCTTCTATGATATTATGTCCCGAACTTGAAACCTAGGTTCTAGGTCTTATGTGACACCATGTGTTTTCATGAACACATGATTCCTAGGTTAGAACAGGACCATATTCCTCTAATCAGCTTTTAACTCCCCCCCCCCCCAAAAAGAAGTGACCTATGTAGCATGACTGAGTTGCTCTACTAGCATCCTGTTATTTGTTCTACCCAGCTACTTCAGGACTTACAGCTTACAGGGCACATGTCTCACCTTACAGTTCTGTTGGTTACAAGTCAACAGGATTGAGGACATTTTCTTCTAGAAGGCCCTGAAGAAGAATCAGGTTCGATGCTCTCCTAGCTTCCAAGGGCTTCGAGAGGTCATAGCCTCCTTTCCCCATTGTCAAAGTAAGCAAGAGAGGACAGATCTTCACACTGCTATCTTTCTGGTTTAATGTAGCCAAGAAAAAAAAATGCTTTCTGTTTTGAAAGATGTGTGATGTCCCCTAACTTGAGTCCATTTGTATAACCCAGGACAGCCTAACCCAGTTGACATCTTTAACCTTAGCCACTTGCATGGTCATTACATAGCCAACATAGCATATTCAGAGACTCCACAATTCAAGGCATTAGCATCTTTGGGGGCCATTTTTCTGCATTAAGTTCACAAATTTGATATTTTTTACATAAAGCTATGCCAATAGAGAACACGAAATTCTGACCTAATTCACTGAATTCAGGCCTTCGGAAGGATAATAAAATTCCTCAAGATAAGTAGTCAGGGGAAACTGAATTAGAAAGAAATGTTTCACCAACCCCAGTATTCAAAACCCTGTGTCACAGAGGTGAGGTCTATAAAGTGACACTCTTCTCACTTTCATATTTTTATTGAGAGGCTAACATCAGATCAAGTTAATTAAACAAGGATGATTAGAGAGTACAAAATTCTATTAGTTAAGTCCTATGTGGATGAGCCTGGGTGTATTTTTAGAATCTGAAGGGTAATAGCTGGGCCACCGGAGACCCAAATATGAGAACTAATAACCCTAACATTTGAATAACGCTACCATTCATTGATCTGTCAGGGAGCCATAGCAATTATAAGCTCAAGCCGATGACACTGGAAGGTTTGTCCTACAGCTTCTTAGGAAAGCCATACTATGTTCTCATGACCAGTGCCTCCAGGCACAGCTGCAAAACTAATTTCTTTCTTTTTTTTGTGTATATATCCAACAGTTATTATAAATCAGACCTGAATCTTAGTATAGGGTTCCATACATATTAAGCATAAAATAATTTATATATCATAGTTTTTTTTAAACTATGTTGCTAAAAATCTGACAATGGCAGATGTGAGGAAGGAACTGTAGTGTTGTTTCTCTTGGGCACAGGTCCTCAGTTACATTTGCTGTAGTTCTCTGGAGAAAAGCAGACAGAAGGCAGCCTGGGTTCCGCTTATGTCCTTAAAGTAAACTTGGAAGGACTTTCTAGAGAGAGATCAAACAGTCTATAGCACCCTGTTAACGTGCCGGGCACTGGCGAATGCCTGTGCTGTGGGAAGGACTCATTTTCACTTGGTTTCAGTTTGCTTCCCTGGTAGTGTATATGGCCTTAGGAGTCCCTAGAAAAAGAAAATCCGACTTTATGTTGTTAGGGTATTTATTCCTCAGTCAAAATAACATTAAAAATAATCAATAAGTTATATAATTCAGAGAACCAAATGACTACTTGTCTATGAAAACAGCTGTGGGGATTGTAAACCTGGGTATTTTCTTCTGTTATCTCATTTACACATCTGTTCTCTCACTTTAATATGCCTTTTTCATTAAGCATATAAGCCATTTCAAGTTCCCCTATGAACAAAACCCCTTTACATGTGAGCTTTTAAAAGTAAGAATATCCGATATAATACTGATCGCTGATTCTCTCTAGTTCTAGTAAGTTAGGATGAAGAGAGGATATAATCTATGTCACTTGGAGGAAAGGAAGGAAGGACGGAAGGAAGATGGAGGACGGAGCTTCGCAGAAAAGCTGCTTTCTTTGTGATAGAAAAGACTGTTGCATTTTAAAGCAACCAATGAGCAGGCTCCATCGCTTTCTTAGTCCTTTTTTAATTTGTTAAAAAATTATCTTAAAAGTTTATCTGTGGGGGGAAAAAATCAGAGACAGGAACTAATGAGAATTGGAGTTTTAAGGGTTTGGAGTCTTCTTGGTCGGTGGGTGGTCGAGAAGATGGAAGGAGACTTCAAAACAAAAACTTCAAAGATGTGAGGACAGCTCAGAGTCTTATTTCTAGGGGGATTTTTTTCCCCACTAGTGGGAGTCAAGTCAAGCTGCAAAGTAGCGGGTGGAGAAGGGGGCGTGTTCCGAGTCTTGGTTATTCTTTGCAGGTCAGAGAACTGTCACAACAACACCCATTTTTCTCACTGATCCTGCATTCGGTTGTTTTTCTTAATTATTGATGCTTTAATATCGTGTTCCTCTCTAAAAATGGAGTGAACAGTGCAGAAAGAAAAGCAATTATGGAGATCCTTTGTGGAGAACCTCCTCTTCTGTAAAGGCCTTATTTCTGCCACGCTGTGTTATGGAAATGGGATCCTACAACTGCTACATTTGCTCGAAATTAACTGTTCTAAAACAGTCTTTTGAACAGGGGATTGATGGAATTAAAGGGCCCTCTTTCTCTCAGCTGAATCTCGTAGCCTGGGGCAAATGGGGAGGAAAAGAGCCCGAGCAGTGGTCCTTTAAAGGGCTTGAAAGCACAGGAGTAAGACTTGCTGTTCTTCCACTGGCCTTTGCTAGACTGATGCTTTGTGGACAAGTCAAGTGGAAAAACTTACAGAGGATTGGTTCCTGTGCCTGTTGACTGTCTGTCACAAACAGTGAGGAGACTGTGGCAGGGGCGGAAGTTTGATTTGTGGAGGCAGCCACAGCTGTGCTAGTTTCTTGAATGGGTCTTAGGTACTTTCCCTCCATGTCGACGGTGTAAGAGAGGAAACTAGAGGCTATCTGCACAGCCATTAGTAGTCTCAATAAAAGAGCTGTGATCACCTTCTCAAAACATAAATGCACATAGTCTCATAGCATTTATATGTTACAATTTAAGCTAAAGCATGCCCAGGAAACTCAGTAGAGGAAAAGGACAGAGTAATACCATTTATCAATTACAGTATTAGAGCACAAGATTCAGGTAGCCATGTTTGCCGTACTAGGAAAGTTCATCTTGGTCCTCTTCTACCAAAATGCAATCACGATAATCAATATAAAATCCTGCCCTCACATAGGTGAGATTCACTAATTATAGTGCAGAATTAATTAATTAATTAATTAAAGGACAAGACTATCTTTGGCTTCCAAAAGTGTGGGATAAGAGCATGCACATGAGTATGTGCATGCGTGTGGAGAGTGAATGACTTTCTTGTCATTTAAGAACTATCACTTTCCTGTCATACTAATGCTTGGTAAACAGTAATTTCAGTTTACCACTTCGCTTCATTTTAATCCAGCTAAAGAATAACCTTTTCTTAAAATCCTGAGTTACTTGATGGCCAACCCTTTGCTATCCTGTTAACCTTTTTTCTTTCAGCTCTCAATTCTGGTTAGGTAACTGTAAAACAAAAAAAGATAATAGAAAGACTATTGTTGATGAAAGAATTCAGCTGAGTTATCAGAAATGCATATTTATGCTTCTGGACACTAGTAATTATTGGATCGTAGTTGTTTTTCAGAAGTGTTTGTCTTTGGTTGTAGTTTTATCCTCCTGATGATCTGAATCATGAGCTAGATCTCATGTTAATCCAATAAGTTAGGTCACTTACTAGTAAATCACTCTACTTGTGGTCACTGGTCTTTAATTCCTTGCCAGAGAAGCAATATTGGGAGGGAGTTAAGATATGACCCCATGTTGAGATAAAGTGGGAATATGAGGAACATGGAATGACTCTGCTGTAAACCCCTGAGTTCTGTGCTTCCTTCATATACAACTGCCAGAGTGTAGCTGTGTGTGTTGCTTCTTGTCTCTGGCTCTTTACTTTCTTTGTTTGAATGGAATTTATTTTTCTTTTTGTATGTGTACATGTGCATGCCTGAGTGTATTTATGTGTTCTTTGTGTGCAGAAGCCACCTGCAGATCTCCCTGGCACTGAAGTGGCAGGTGGTTGTGAGCCACCATGTGGATGCTGGGAGCCAAACCCTGGTCCTCTGGGAGAATGGAAAGGTTCTTCTGAGACATTTCTTCAGCCCCAACTAGACGACTTCTCCTCCTCCTCCTCCTCGTTCTCCTCCTTCTCCTCCTCACTATTATTATAATTTTAGTGTGTATGGGTGTTTTGTCTGCATGTATATGTGTGTACCATTTTCCTGGGTGCCTGGTGCCTTCGGAGGCTGGATATCTATCTGTTGGGACTAAATGGAGTTACAAACAGTCGTGAGCTGCCATGTGAGCGTTGGGAATTGAACCTGAGTCTTTTGGAAGAACAGCCAGTGATCTTAACCACCGAGCCATATCTCCAGCTCCCTCCCCCTTTCTTGAACCAACTTCCTAGAACCTCTTCTCCACAGAACTGGTACTGCTCAGTTCTCATTGGGATTTTTCTTCATCTTTATACCAATGCCAAGAAAACAGACAGTTTAGTGGTTCTTAAACTTGGGGTTTAACAAATACATGAAGACTGTCATTGATGAAATAATTCAGTGAGTCATCCAAAACATATACTTGTGCTTCTGGACACTGATAACTCTGGGTTTCAGTGTCCCTCCCTCTGACTGGACTTTTCCAGTGTGGAGTCGCACTTCTTTACTGCCTGGAACATCGCATTCTTCAAGTTGCCTTTCTCCTAACGTGTACTTTCCAGGTTCCGGGCTGATTCTCTCTCATCCTCCTGACTCTAAAGCTGGAGTTTAGGACTCTGCTAAAGTCACTCTCTTAATGATCTCATCTGGTACTGTGGCTTTAAATCCCATTGGCCTACTGACAGAGTCCAAATTTGTATTTCTGATCCAAACCTCAGTGATGAACTATAGATAACATATTTCCGTATGTGGTATCTAATACACATACTAAGTGTGATTTGTACACTATTACTGCCATTTAGAGCCAGGATATTTTCAATCTCAGCCATCCAAGAGAACATCCTTATGAGAACTTAGTGTATGCCTTTCCAGGCCTCAAGGGGTATGCATGGCTTATCTCTATTCCTCTCTTACAAGATCATATTTTATATGTTAGTTTCTTTCCATCTTCCCTCATCGTTTACTATGGACACATTATGGATACTCTTAAATATTTTTTGGAACAGTATCTTTTAGTAGCTACTTGTTTATAGTACACTTTATTAACTAACCCTTTATTGGTAAGCATTGGATTTCTTCCCATATGTAATTAAAAGCAGAAGGGAATATTTCATCCATCTAGAATCCTGCTCTGGCAGTTACGACTCACATGTTTAGCACTTAAAAGCAGGTCTCTAAATCGGAATATACCTTACACATTAAATGCAAAATTATTTGAAATATTTTAATATGTTTTATATTGATTGACTTACTTGAAATCGTAATTTGGTTATATTGGTTAAACAAGGTATATTTAAAGGTTGGTTTCACATTTGCCATTTTGCTTTATAAAATGTGACTTTCAGAATATTAAAAGAACATACCTGTTTATGTTCTACTTTTATTAGATGACACTGTTTTCGTTGTCCCAGATAACTTTGGAGACATACATCTTCTCTTCTTCTCGTGTCTGCCATCCAACTATTATTAGCATTCCTCAGTGTCCCCACGCAGTTCCAAACATCATTAAAGCTTGTTTCAATCTTGGCAACAAACCCTTAACTAGTCTTCAGATTTCTCAAGCCCAGTTGTAGTGTAGAGCTGCAGAGATTCTTTAAGCCCAGTTGTAGTGTAGAGCCACAGCGATTCTTCAAGCCCAGTTGTAGTGTAGAGCTGCAGAGATTCTTCCAAAGCATATGCCAGGTCATGTCTCTTCTCCAAACTCTCAGTTTGGTTTTTATCTTTTTATTCTTTGTAAAGCAGGTGCTCAAAGGCCAGTCTTAAAAGCTGATCTCTTTATCTCTTTGATCTTATTTCTATACTTTCTGACACAGGCAAAAATGTATTTCCCAATCAGAACAGTTGTTGTAGCTCCTCCCTGGGTGGGTCTCACCCCACATAGTGTATGGCTGTCTTTACTGCTTCACATCTTCACATGTTTGCCAAACCTTACTGAAGACTTTAAAATTAGGAGCTTAGCATTCTTGATTGCCTCAACTAAGTGGTTTCAAGTTCTCTTTTTGTTTCTTTGATTGTTTTTGTCTTAACACGAACTACTAGCTAACAAATTACAGTTTTCTTGGTAGTTGAGTTAATTTTTATTTCTGCTCATGTGACCCTGTGACCCTGTGCTCCGTGACAGCAGGAAACTTTCTTTTATTTGCTGCTGTGTCTGCAGCTCTAAGAATACGCTTTGCCTGTATTCAGTGACAAATAATTATCTCTTGAAAGAATGAGGAAGTGAATACATATGTATGATGACAAGCTTTCTGGGAATTAACATGAGAACTGCAGGCATTGTAGGAAATGACCTCATTTCCTGTATTGGAATTGGGAGGTGAACCTGGAGGCTCAAGGTGATTCTTTGCTAGAGAGGGCCTTAAGCACTCCGTAAGGGACCCACATTCTTATTGATGAAAAATGGAGAGATATTTATGATCCTTTGGATTTTAAAATTGAAATTATTTTAAAACAACACATGAAATAAAAATTATACATATTAGTGGGGTGACCAGTGATGTTAGTCTCCATGTCTGTTCTGTAAAAGCTTAAGCAGGGCAGTGGTAGCACATGCCTTTAATCCCAGCACTTGGAAGGCAGAGGCAGGCGGATTTCTGAGTTTGAGGCCAGCCTGGTCTACAGAGTGAGTTCCAGGACAGCCAGGGCTACACAGAGAAACCCTGTCTCGAAAAACCAAAAAACCAAACCAAACCAAACAAAACAAAACAAAATCCCCAAAACCCGAAAAACAATAAAAAACAAAAACCAAACAAACAAACAACCTTAAATCAGGTTAATTAGATGCACCTTTTTACTCAGTTCTTGTTTTTGTGTGTGTGTGAAAAGGTCCATAGTCTTTTTGTCTCGCTTTTTGGAATATATAGTACATTATCATTATTTTTGGGTTTTCCTCTTGTGCCAGGGTACTCCAGGGCCTCTTGCTCTCTCTGTTTAACCAAATACCTTTTCTGCAAACATCTTTTCCTGTGCATTGACCTCCTCCTCGGCATCTCTATTCTCTGCATCTATAAGACAAGTGAGATCATGTTCTTTGTCTTTAGAAGAGTTTAAACTCTTTAAGCCAAGAGAAATCAAAGTGACTTGAATTTTGTTTTCATCTGGCCAATGAAGGAAACGATAGCAGGCCCAATGGATAAGAGTAATGCATAAAAAAGAAACCGCAGAGATTGGAAGGAGGTGGGAAGCAGGGGTGACTCTTACAGATGGGGAGAGGGACAAGGTGTTGAAGCTAACTTCGCTCTTTGACATCTGAGAAGCTGAGGAGAGAGAAGAAATGAGGAGGACAAGAAGGGGAAAGGTTATGGGATACTGATAAGGTCACTCTTGAGGATTAGTAAGCTCAGACGAACCATCCTCTGAATTTCCGAACTGCTTCTTGCATGCTTCAAGCATTTTAAATAATAGGTGCACCCGAGGTAGTTTTGAGGCTGGCTGTTTTCAAACTCATGCTACAGAGTTGTTGGGGGGTGAGAAAGAGGATGTTGACTGTTGCTTCAGTTTTATGTAGAGGTTTCCTCAAAGCAACTCTAAACTCACACATTACAAAAACATTAATTAGCCCCCAATGCATGCATATCCAAAATAAGTGAAGATGTTGGGGAGAATGACTGTGCACAGCTTCAGGGCGACTGTTTGCACCCTGGGAAAAAGTAAGTCTCCAGGCCCTGGTAAAGGAATGTGCCTGATGTGTCTGTGTACCACCAAGGTCCGTAGACCTAGGGCTGAGGAAATGAGCTGACATTAATCAAGAGAGGAGGTGAGTGGGAAGCAGGATGAAGTGCCTGCCATCAGCTAGCACACCTTATAGGAGTAAGAACCACTAGGAGGATTTGCCTAGGAGCAATGGGGTCTGCCTTGCTTTTCACAGGACTCACCTTGCCTGCAGCTTTGACAAAAGACTCCAAGAAGCCAAGACTTCAAGTTTAGAGGCTATCAAAGGAGCCTCGATAGCATTTGTGGAAGGTGTCAGGGACAGCAGAACAGTGGGTCAGCAACAGAGTGTGTTTTGAGTCCAGCACTGAAAGTATTTACTGAAAAACTGGGTATAGGTAAGGAAGACAGGGAACTAACGGTAACTGGGAATTCATGTCTAGACAGTTTGCAAGGTAGAATATCTAGAAAGCAATTTATATGTCCCAGTGTGATATTTACTGATGACCCATGATAAGGTGTAGAATAATTGATTTTATTGGCTTTAGCAGGATTCTGAAGGTTTTAAAATGTCAGAGACTCCTCTTTCTCTCATGTACTGTCTCCTAATTGAAGTTTCTTTTCTCTGTCCCAGTGGAAAACATCTATTATTTTCTGAAGCATTTATTCTTTGCTGTGGTGGATTATCGCTGCCTCCTCGTTATGTTGTTTAATTGGACTATTGGCTACAATTATAAACCTATTGAGTCATATACATTTACTTGTCTGGAGAAATGAGGATTTAATGGTGTAATGTAACAGAGGAGAATGGATTGTATTCTCCACATTTAGTAATTTATTCTTATCACTAACGTGTTCTGGAGAAAATACATTTTCTTTAAAAAAACAATAGTCATTTGTTGCAGCTGGGAAAGACGCTGAAGGGTGATATGACTGTAGTCTGGTGAAAATTAAAACTTTAAAAGCAGAAAAGGATGTGACTGGTCATTACAGGTCCGTCAGTAATTCATCGGATACACGGAGCTGTGGAAGAAGCATTGAATTGAGAATCAATGTTCTGAACAGTCTAAAGTTTCAGTGACTTTAGGATTATAATGGTGACTGGGATCTTATTTCTGAAATTTTGTGGTTTTAGAAGATTAAGTGTTTCGTTTAATACCCTGAATTGTTAATCATATGTGATTATAAGAGTATGATAATGAAAATTGATTTCTGAATTCCATGGCATTAACACTGACATCCAGTGAAGTCAAGTCTTTAATCATTGCTATGACAAAATAGTGTATGTCATTTGAGATTCTGGGAAATAAAATTAAGGTAAGACAGGAACATAACATTAATGACGGTATATCATCCAGACAAGAAACGAGGAAGTAGAGGTTAAAGGGATGGATGAGTTAAAGGGATGGATGAGTTAAAGGGATGGATGAGTTAAAGGGATGGATGAGTGGATACTTTGCTTGCTGCAGAAGCACGAAAGGACCTGAGTTTTGTCCCAGAGCACCTACATAAAAACCCACACACAGTGGTGCATCCTGCAAGCCAAGCTGTAGGGAAGTGAGGAGAGGGGAAACTCGTAGAGATTGCTCGCTAGCTCGTCTTGTTAAGAAGAGAAGGTCCAGGTTCAATGAGAGACTGTGTCCCCCAAAATACACTTGAGAGTCATTGAAGAAGACATCTGACATTGACCTCTGACCCCACACCTCCGTGCACATCTGCACATTTACATGTACACACATACACATGCTTGCGCCACTTACATATCTCAAGATAGGAAATAACATTTCTATATGATAATATAAGCTTTTCTGATTATGCAATAAAATAGTTTAACTCATTAAACATAATAAATTAGGTCAGTTCAATGAATAATTATGAGGCAACATATACTGATTCTGTACATAGTATCATTGAGAGCAGCTATCTCTACTGAATTTTGGCATACTCAGAGCCGCCTTCTCTTCTGTCTCCTCCTTATATTCCCCATCTCTGCCTGCCTCTCCAGCCTTCCCCAGGCCTCTGCCCACCTCTCTTGCCCTCTCCTCCCTAACCCTCTAGTCTCCTATTATCATTTTACATTCTAGAAACCTGATTTTAACATAAAACTCCTTTATCACAGAGAAAGGAGCCTCCCTTGAGGAAATGCCTCCATGAGATCCAGCTGTAAGGCATTAAGAAGCCACTTGTAACTTTCCTCCAGCTCTGGGGCATGCTCTTTTAAATTTTCTTGGCAGTCTTTGACCCAGGCAGTCACCATTCTCAGGGAATGAGAGTCTCCATGAAAAAGCAGCTGAGCTGTTAGGCATCTGCCTTGGCTCAAGACCCCCTCTGTCTAGTAAGTCCTTCCCTCTTCCTCATTTGTCTCAAGAAACCCTGCTTAGCCATGGAAAAGTCTTCAATCTGGGAAAAATCAACCCTCGGCCACCCATTGTTCACCAGTCATGCAAGGCCCTACCTACTGTATGTACACAGCCTTTTGAAAGCATTCAGTTATTTACAGGCAGGGTATCTGTAGTGGCTGGGTTTGTGTGTCAACTTGACACAAGCTGGAGTTATCATAGAGAAAGGAGCCTCCTTTGAGGAGATGCCTCCATGAGATCCAGCTGTAAGGCATTGTCTCAATTACTGATCAAGAGGGTAGGGCCCCTTGTGGGTGGTGCTATCTCTGGGCTGCTAGTCCTGGGTTCTATAAGAGAGCAGTCTAAGCAAGCCAGAGGAAGCAATCCAGTAAGTAACATCCCTCCATGGCCTCTGCATCAGCTCCTGCTTCCTGACTTGCTTGAGTTCCAGTCCTGACTTCCTTTGGTGATGAATAGAAATGTGGAAAGTGTAAGCTGAATAAACCCTTTCCTCCCCAACTTGCTTCTTGGTCATGATGTTTGTGCAGGGATAGAAACCCTGACCAAGACAGTATCTCTTGCTATGAAGTTTTTAAAGTGCTTTTATTTTAAATTTCTTTTACTAAAATATAATTTTGTGCCATCATATATTTAATGTTTTTTAAACATATAATCCATCCATAAAATAAAAAATGTACACATCTATTTATAGATATTCTCATTTTGGTAGATAACCAAAATGTTTTTAAGGCTTATTGTCTTTAGATACCATCTTTTTTCTTTACCTACACAACTCCGTCAGTTATTAGAATTGCCTTAGAGAAAGAATGCAGCACAGAACACTACGGTATGTCAGAAATATTTTAGAAAGAGACACTGCTATTGATTTTCTTTATAATTGACAGTGTCCCCTCCTTTTTTTTTTTTTTTTTTTGTTGGAGCCGTTATTGTATATGGGAATTTCCACTTTTACTTATGTCGCTTGTACTCCATGAACATGTGCAGCTCTGGCAGTTACCCTGGATGGTTTTGCTGTCCTGATTAAAACACAGATGGAGCTCATCCCTTCCCCGGGTGTTTGATTGGCAGACTCTCTGTGATCAGCACTCTTCTCTGTTGAACACATCAGCGCCATCTGCCTTCCGTCTGCCTGGAGAGACATGCCACAGTAGAGCTTCCTCAGCCTCACACGAACCAGTACAAAGGATGCGCATTCCTTTTGCTGAAGCCATCAAATGATTCACGAAAAGCTAAATAGAATACGTGAAGATTTTCACGACAGTAGGCTTCCAGATTAATGAAATATTCATTTGAATTGGACTTGGAGGATATGTCATTTCTCCTCTTTGATTAAAATAGTTAGAGCATAACACAAAATCACTGTGTCTTGAAAACGCCAGACTCTAAGGAAATTGAGCTGATGGGGCATCTTGTTTTCGGTGAGGTTGTTAGAGATGGTTTCAAAGCAGGGTCAGGTGCTTTGAACCCTTAGGTGAATGCTAGGTATGGTGGCAGCCCTTTCATGTGCTTAAGAGCTTAAGAGATTCAACCCCCAAAATAGTAAGATTCTTTCAAAGAGCGTGCTAATTTTAATGATTTTCTGACCTAAATAGATTGTAATGGATTGTTACTTCCTAATTTAGATGTTGGTATGAAAAATGGGCAGGACCGTGCTCTTTTTCCACATCAGCATCGTGTGAATGCAGAGTGTGGCTTGGGTGCTTTAGAAAAGGATGCTTTTAAGATGTTGGAAGACTGAGGACAGTGGCATGAGGAGGCAGGGATTATAAGGCTGTCTTAAAAATAGCATTGTGAGGAACTAGTTCAAACTTAATTGCCTAGGTATGTAAGAAATAGACTTAATGTGAATTAACTATATCATTCAACAACAGGAAACCAGTTTGAGTTACTCCTTCCTGTCCAAATAAATATAATTAATGCAGTGAAAAATACATTGTAGTATTTATGGGAGAAACTAAACAAATGTTCTGTTGTCCAGAGAATACTGGAACAAAGAAAGAAAGGACTAAGGTTGTGAAACATTTGAAAGAACTATGGACGAAATGGTCCTATTGCTTGACGTTTCTAAGGGCATTGGCTGGCTTGTAAGTGAAAGCCAGTCGTGGCCTTGTACTTGGGTATACATTGGCCAGTTTGTTCTGAAGTTAATCACCTCACAATTGGAATGGAAACCATGACATCTTTTGAAGGTGAATGAATGGAAAACAAGAAAATACTTGTGAATTTGTAGTATCTTGTCGTTGTCTTACCAAAGGTGGATGTTGAACACATATCCCATTCAGTTTGGTCACCATCACCTCTATCAAAGCTTGGAAGGTGGATTTTGAACACATACCCATTCAGTTTGGTCACCATCACCTCTATCAAAGCTTGGAAGGTGGATGTTGAACACATATCCATTCAGTTTGGTCACCATCACCTCTATCAAAGCTTCGAAGGTGGATGTTGAACACATACCCATTCAGTTTGGTCACAATCACCTCTATCAAAGCTTCGAAGGGGGATGTTGAATACATATCCCATTTAGTTTGGTCACAATCACTTCTAGCAGAGCTTGGAAGCTTTCATGGGAAGACTGGGACATCGAAAGAGAGGAGGGAATATTTTAACTTTATTTGAAAATCATATTTAGTTCACAGAGCAAACGCCCTTAGGAACTTACATGTTCAAAAGGAGATGGACATGATAAATTTGATAGACATCACCATTGCTGAAAATCACAAGAAATTCTGAGTAGGCAGGCCCTTCCCAGTTAGGGCTGATGGAAGAATGGCACACAGCTCCATGCTGATTCCTTACATCTTTTTTTTTTTTTTCCAAATTCTTTCTGCACCAGTTTTATTTTCTGTTGACATTAACTCTACAGTTCACCCAAACACACCTTTCCTAGTGACTGTGTATATTGTATGAGTCTCCAGTGATGTCTGCTACCTGACATTTGGTAAAGGAGAGCTTGAAATATGTAACTGTGTGCCAGAAACTATTCTAGTTACCTTGTTTTACTTGCAAGAGATCCCTATGAGGAGAGGACCATTGTTATTATTAACTTATTTGGCAAAGATTCAACTACCTAATGATTACTAATGACCTAATGACTTAATCCAGGGGAGGGACCGGGGTCTAGGATACTGTACCTACTGCCATTAAAATAGACCAACTGCTAGAATTGTGCTGAATGTGAACACTTCATGCCTTCTCACCAATCTCATACCAAGAACAGGGCAGAGGAGTCAACATGAGAGTTACACGCAGAGGTAAAAGGAAGGAGATGGGAAATCTGACTGTCATGTGAACATCTCTATGTGTTCTGGCACATGGGCACATTTGTCTGTACTCTGTCATGATTGTCTGCCTATATCCTGTTACCTCAGCCCAATTTATAACCTCCCCCTGTGTCATATCTGATGGATTGTTACACAACCTAGGCCCAACGTGACAAAGACCATGCCTCTGAAGAGGTGGATTTTATTCTTTCTTCCCAGTTGAAAAGGAATTCTAAGCAGCTAGGTTAGGTATTGACTGGGTTGTGGGAGCCCAGTATGTGTTCTTTAATGAGAACCGTGAAAGGTGCATGCCCCAGGAGAGCCTGTGTTTCCTGTCCTTAGCCTCAGGCTCCTTGTCAACTTTCTCTGGTTCTTTGTTTCCTTGCTGGCCATATTAAAAAAAAGCTGTAAGTCTCGGAAAGATATTTGTGATAAAGATCTATCTGGTCTAACCGAAGAAATGTAAGAAATGTGCACAGAGAGAACAAGGTGTCGAGAAGTGGTGAAATGAGAGCAGGGGCTTGTTGTAAAGGCTGGGGATAGATTGTAGGGGGAGCTACCTGTTGCTATGTTGACTACACACGTGTTTTACATTTTTAACTAGAATTATACATTGGAGAAGTTCATTTCATCTTTGTATTTTTTAATCTCAGTAAAAAGTAGCTTGAACTATTGGGCAAGATAAAGGCGCAGCTTTAAAACATTATCTCAAAAATTATTGACACACAGCAGACACATCCAACCTTCTAACAGAGAAACACGGTGTCAGCTACATAGTTCATACTCAAGAGTGAACACAAGTTAGGTAACACTGCCGAGTTACCAAAAACAGAACAAAATCTCCAAAACGCTCTTCCATTCTTTAAGTACGTTCATGGTTGCGGGAACCGGGGTGGCAGGGGTCGGGGGTGGGGGTTTGGGGGGAGGGGGCGGTGTTGAGTTAGATTCTTAGCTGCCTTGATCTTACACAGCCCGTGGCCTGCAGGTCAGATACACATGGTAGACATTCTAGGCTCAGGAGAGCTGCTACATTGGGAACTGCAATAAAAAGTGCTGAATGGGAGTGACATAACCCAGTGACAGGTTCTGAATTTTGTGTATAATGAGCTAGGTATTAATTTGTTCCCATAACTTACTTAGTTCTATGCCCAAAAAAAAAAAAAAAAAAAGCATCTTAGGGAAGACTTATTTAGTTTGTGCTTCCAGATATCCGTCCATAACTGGAGGAACACAGGGCAGGAACCTGGAGGCAGCGACTGAAGCGGAGGCCATGGAGGAGCCAGCTTTCCTGCTTGCTCTGCATGACTTCCTTAGCCTGTTCTCTTACAGCTCCCAGGACCACCAGCGCAGGGGTGACCCCGCCCACAATGAGCTGGCCCCTCCCACATCATCATTAATCAAGAAAATGTACTACAGGCTCTTTCACAGACCACGAATCTGCTGTGTGGAGGCAATATCCAATGGAAGTTACCTCTTCTAAAATGACACTAACCTGTATTAGACGGACATAAAAGTATGCGGTACACTCCCCTATCTACTTTTGCATCTTGAAATGCTTACAAGACTTTTTCGATTCTTTTTTCCCCTTTTTAAAAAAGTCGTTTTGCACTCTTTTTTTTTTTTTTAAACCTCTTTATTGCACTTTTACAGTTTGCTGAGATAATCCTGTTTGGCTTAATTTTTGTTGTTGTTGTTGTTGTTGTTTGTTGATTTTGTTTTTAGTCTGGTAGTTACTGTATCAGGGCTAGTGGTCTAGATAGTTCCTGGCACATAGTATTTGTTGAATAATAAGCATTCGTTATAGAGCTACCGAGATACTGTTTATCCTCTATAGTTTTCTGCTTATGCCTTGTGACACTCTTATCCGTCCTTCCCCACAAGGCTGGAAACTGAACTCAGGGCCTGGCATTCACTCAGGGAGCATCGCCCTACAGTGCTACACCCAGTCAAGCCGCTCTCTCTTCTGTATTCCGTTACTCGTCTTCTAGAACAGTGCTGTGTTGGTGTACTCCAGACTGCTTTATCCTTTTCTTCTGTGCCGTCTCCCATTTAAAAACCTTTTGATTAAAACCTTAAGCTCTTGCTTTGCTGTCCCTTTGACTTCCAGCGGTCAAGTGGCATATCCACATGTGCACACAGTAAATAGTGACCCGGATGAAAACAGGATTTCTTTTTCTTAATGTCTAATCCAAACAAAAGTATTTGGCGCTGTATGGTCTGCTGTGCTAGATGCCGTGAATCTTAGAACGTGATGCAATGAAAAATGCATTATCCTTGAATCGCTTGAGTTCGATAAGGTTGGAAAGCTTAGAAGGAAACCAGCCGAGGAAAGGCGGGGATAGCGCAGTGTGCACAAGGTAAATGTGAGGAGCAGGGTCTGGCCTGTTTCCGTATCCGCTACGTTCTTACAGGATCCTTTCTGGACACACCCACAGCTAGGCTGTCTAGATGCTGCTGGTATGGATTCATTCTAGGGGATTTTGTCTGGGTTGTTTAGACCTCTGTTCACTTTAAGTGCTTCAAGTCCTTGACGTCCAAGATCAATGACACTGGATTCAAACTCCTCAAGAGGAAACTGACCCTAGAAAGAGGTTAAATTAGCACGTTGGATGATGACAGAGACATCAGTGGTCAGGATACGCCAGACATCTGAAGAGTGCACCCAAGGTCTCCTCAGGAAGTGAGCTGCTCACTTTCTAGCCTCCAACAGGTTTAAGACCCACAGGGCTAGCAGAGAGGGGAAGGGCCGGAGCTCACTAACCTGTTCAATCTTAGGGCTGGAGCTCACTAACCTGTTCAGTTGTACTCTTATGTCCCAAGGGCCTAACTTCCAAACTTCTCAGAGAGGTCTCATACGGCTGCTTTCTATATTTAAATGGGTCCAGTCTAATGGCTTCAGGTAGAGCATGAATAAACTATAAATAATGTGAGGTCTAAAGACGAAAGGGACAGGAAGGGACAATTCAGGGAAGTAAGTATGTTCCCAAGGTGCTATGTACCAATTTCAAATTCTGGATTTTCTGCAGTATGTGACTGCAGGAGGCCATATTAGATTATAAGATGTAAAATTAATGACTCTAAGAGGACATTAACAGTAAGGCTTTCCTGAGTGAAGAGAAGCCCAGCTTCGCTTCCATTTTCCAAGGATTCTGGATTGTGAACAGCTGACTTCCAAAATCAGGTTACAAACATTGTAGCATATTTAACATTTCCACTTCATTATTTCCTAAAGCCCTTTTAACACATTCACAAAACACAGTCATGGAACGTATCATGTAATTAAAAGATAATACTAGAAAATGCCAGTGAGGCATTCACCGGCCAACCACATTGCTATGTTTTCCGGTGTCCAATTTTCTGATTCTGAGTCAGGCACGTTAAAAAGTTTTCCAAGTGAATGTAACAGATGGTTTTTACAGAATTACATAATATTGAGAGTGAATAGTTAAAAAAAAAAAAAAAACCCTCTTAAATCCTGTCTTTTGAGAACGGCATCTTTCCATGATGAAAAGAGGGTGGATGGATGAGGGTTGGGGACTCAAAGGAGAGACGGAAGACAAGAGAGCTCGCTACCACAGAAGTGCTTCTCTTGTGCTTGGAAATTTTATCGTGAGAGCTGAGGGACAAGGCTACCAGAAACCACTGCAGAAGAGAGTGGAGTCACAGTGCAAGCTGAGCAGTCCCAACTCCTCTGAAATAGAGTTGCAGAGTTCAAAGGTGAAGTGGAGAGACCACAAGCAGAATCAAGCTGACTGAGGAAACCCCATTATTATCTTGGTAAACTATGAGCACGAGAAATACCAGAAAATTAAAAACTATTTTACAAAACATAAGTTAAATTAAGTGGTGTGTTATAACACTCCACTTTTAAAGAATCAAAATTTTAAAAGAGTGTTGTTGATTTTTTTTTCCTGAATCAGTTTTAAGTCTGTAATCATCACATAGAACTTTGATGTGGGGATAATTAGGTATGAAAGACTGAGCCACTGGGCGCGCGATTTCTGTTCTTCCTGGTTCTGGCCTGGATTCCCGGAAGGCACACTAGAACAGTCAAAGTACAATCAGGGTGAACAATTACAATCCGTAATCTTAGAACAAACTCTGGTAGGCCTTGGAGTTGGCTGCATTTTCTTTCAGTCTTAGGCATTTTCCTCCAAGAGTTAGTTAAAAAAGGGGTGGGGGGAGAAAGAACCCAACATATGACCCAGATTTAAACTCTGAATGCTGGTGGACACAATTCAGTTTCCTTTAAACCCACACATACCTGACTGACTTTCTTTAGTGCTGACATCAAACCTACCGCTTTTCATGTGTGAAGCACATGCTTTTACATTGAACTCCACCTGCAGTCCTTAAAGCTTGACTTTCATATCTTGTTTTCATGAATCTTTTATATAGCAGATTATATTGTATAATATAATCCTTTATATTATCTTGCATGATAATAACAACACATAAAAGAATGAAATGACCACAATAGGCCTTCTCCTCCTAGGAGAAAAATACCCAACTCGTGTAGCATTCTTTGTATGTTTATTGAGCATTAATTTGACAAATTTTTATTGTACTGTAGTTAGCATTACAAATGGAAGCATTTGGCTTATTAAAGGTTAAAAGCCTAACGAACAAGTTTAGGGAAGCAACCATAAAGACGTTACTTGATTCTTAAACTCATTACCATACTTTATGCTAATTCTGTTGAGTTAAAGACTACGTCATGAATATTTAAAAGAATAAGAGGCAAATTATGAACATAGTGTATGAAACCAAATCCATCTTCCATGGAGGTGAAGAATCTGCACTTACTTTACACCCATAGAATTTAGTCCTAAGAATTTTGTAATGGATGCTGACTTCGTAAACACCTGGCTTTATCTTTGTCACCCTCTATACAAGTAGGAGTTGCTATTTGTAGTCATTGCTGATATAGTAACATTTTTTTATTTAAACTCCTCAAATTAAATAAAGAACTGCCAAGTTTTTGTCTTTAAATATTTCCCCAACACTTACATTATATTTGATAGTGATTAAAAAGCTGACTGTAATTAATTGGTACTCTGTGTAACTGTGATAGCTGGCATCTGGTTACTCTTCCTGCTGTGCAAGTTGTTCTGTTTTGCTGTATCCGTTCAGTTTTGAAAGTCTCTAGACTTCCTGTTCAACATGCTAAATCTCTATCCTGCCCAGCTCCCTTCCCGCTGTTTTAAATACAGGTGACAGTGTTTCTGAATTAATCTTATGGTTGTAGAAAGATCTATTTATTCTTCATTTTAAAATTAAGAAATATTGGGTTGGGTGGAGGCTCAACTGATACTGTGCATACACAGTGTTCACAAAGCCCTGGTCTCGGTTCCTAGCTCCACATTCGGTACATAACTATAATCCCAGCACTCTGGAAGTAGACACAGGAGGAATAGAAGGTCAAGGTCATCTTCGCTATCTAGCAAATTCAAGGATGACCTAGAGATACTTTGAGACTTAATCTCAAGAAAAACTCTTTTAATTAAGAAATTTAAATTTTCTAGAATGACCACTCTGTTATGTTCTGATATGGTGTGAATTTGGTATGTCCTTGATAAAGAGCCATGTGCTGGGAGACATGTGGTTTAGCTCTTTTAATAAGTGGAGCCTAGTGGAAAGTGGTTAGGTAATTACTGGAGACTCCTCAGAAGGGCTACATGGGACCCAGGTCAGATAAATCTTGATCTCATTGACCAAGCCTGACCTCTGAATCCTGGCTTCTTTGTCATGACATGTAGGTGTGATCTCACTCTGGTGGATGTTTTGGTTATAATGTGGTATAGCATGCAGTAGAACCAGAAGGACCAATGCAAGTCAGCAGGTTGCCCCATCACAGGCTTCGAGCCTCCTGTAACCAGAATGAGCCTTTCTCCCTATATATCTCCCAGACATAGGTATTTTGTTACAGCAACAGAGAATGGATAAATAGTTTGTTCTTGGAATCCGTATAGGTAGCATGTTGCTGCTATATAGCCTCCCTTATGTGTCAGGCTTCAAGGAGCCTGTAAGATGACGAAGTGGTCATGAAATCCAAACTGACACAGAGTACGACTGGGCCGCTGCAGCTCCTGGCAAGGAACTGTTTGTCCTCTCTGATCATTGATGCTTTAAGGCTCCCCTGTAGTTCTCCGCCTGTTAACGCTTCTGCTTCTTGCGTAAGTTAGTAGCAAAAGGAGGGCACTAAAGGGACCCGTTGCCGAACACAGGAGTTAGAAGGCTAATGGTTTAGAATCAGACATCTTGGTAAAGACTTCTAAGAGGAAATATTTGATGATGGTTTCTTCTTAGATAAGTCTATCTGTAGATACAAAAGGGTTTAAGCTTCTGTAACACTATTATCTTACTAAACACTGCTTGTTTTAGATTTAAAACTAAAATAATTCAAGCTCTAGGTAAGGAATTACTATCCAAATCAAATGTACTCCTAGCAGTTTGAAAGAATGACTTCAGAAGACAGCCTGACTTACTACTTATAGGAACCTGGCTGGTCACTGCCTGTGTAAGGTTCGCCTTCCAATGCCAGGTTCTTAGGTCAGCAGCAAGCTATGCTGGAAATAGTACTCAATGTGGAACCCCAGGAAGTTGGCCTGGAGTATTAACTGTGTGAATGTGGACTGTATGAATTCAAACAAGTCAATGAGCCTTTTGGGGCCTCAATTTTTTAAAATAGTTGAGAGGCAGGGCTGTGTATTTAATGTATACATGAAATTCATACTCCTTATAAATAAAGTATGTGGACTTCATCCTTCATTTTGTCTGCTAGGCTAGAAGGCTAGAGATTCCCCAGGACACTTCATCATTAGAAACCTGCAGTTAACTACTGTGGCCCTCTATGTCACAGTGTTGGGATTATGGAATAGGTGTGAAGAGAGAGCCGAATTTAGAACACGTTGATATGACTCGAGTATCTGTTATACATGGCTCTTCCTCATGTTCTCCATTCTCCATACTATACTGTGCCCATATATGCATTTGTTTATATATGTATATGCTAAGATCCACCTACAAGTGATATTATAGCTTTATTTTTCTTTCTGAAGTGTTTGTCCTCATTTATTATCATATTTTCTAAGTCTACCCATTTTCCTGGAAATGTGGTTTGTTTTTTTAGAATATTATTTCAGAAAGCAGGTATGGATCTAGTTGTGGGAACAAGGAGAAAATGGCTAAAATTGTTCGAAATTCTCAAAGAACTAATAAATATATACTTAAATACAAGTTTTTAAAATTTGATTCTTTTCCTTTAGAACTTATGTCAAGTCTCTGTAAAGAGGCCCCCATTGTTCTTTTTCCTCCTGCTGATGGATTGGGACTCATAGTTGTGAATCTTGGTATGTCTTTGCAATCGAGATTATGAGGCACTCTAGAGAGCCCTGGTGTCAGCACCAGAGCCCGCCCTTAGCTGCTTCCCACTTTCTGACTAGACCAAAGTGATTCCTTACCCTCTCTCATGAATCTCATCTGTAAAATGGGTCCGCCGTCGGCCTCTTGAATAGTAGTGAGGATAATCGTGGCCATCTCAGGGATTGTGCTCCATAGAATTTAGCACCCAGATTCTTGGTAGGTGAAAATGAAAGTGTAGAACATTTGGGTTTCTAGCTGAAATCTTTCTGACCATTTCTTTGACCTTATTAATAGCCATTGTTTGCTTGTCAACTTTTTATTTTCCCCCACGAAATGAATAAAGCTAAGTCACCTCTGAGGAAACAGGACCCACCCCCCAGCATATGTAACTCATTCATCTGCATTTGAAGGAGAGACGCTCTTTCTTCAGTGCATTATTTTAAAGACTTAAAAATACATAACCATTAGAAGAGTATATAGAACATGTGAAGGACTTGGTAGAGTAAGAGATTGGTAATGTAAAAGTGCAAGCTGTGGGAGAGATGGTGGCTAGCCTGAAGTTTGGCTGAGTTACATTTACAAAGCTCTTCCTAGGTATTCCATCTTCAGAGGAGATGGTTCCATTAAAGATACCGAAACATCCTGCTCCTCTGTCAACCATGTCTTTTGTGGCATCGTGGCATCTCTGGTCTCTGCAGGCAACAAGTCATATATCAAAATAAAGCCATGCTGACCGTAACCGTGAAGTATGCAGGACAGGGTAGGGAGAAAATTCAAGGGTCAGATCCTGATGCTTGTCAGTGACTGGAGCACCAGGAAAACCTTGCTGCCTAATAGCTTCTGGAAGTTTCTGGTCCATGGTGTCAAAGGGCTGGAAGTGCCACTGATGTGCAACACATCTCAGTGTTCTGCGATGGCAAATGGCAAAGCCGTCAGCCAATCAGAGTCGTCAGTCCCAATGCCAAGTTGCACAGCAAGGAAACAGGTGGCTATGTGCATGTTTTTTTTGTTTAAATAAAACTATAAAACCATATAAACAAAAAGCACTAAAACTGGAAAAAACATTCATATAAGTGTGTCACTGTGGAGTCTTTAATAAGTAGTATTTAAGTAAAAGGGCCAAAAGGAAGTAAGTATCTTTGTGTTTTAGAAAAATTTTAGTTGCGTAAAGTTACTCTTGGTGTAAAATTACTCTTGGTAAAAATTACTCTTGGTGTAACCTTTATCAAACTTATATAGACTGCTTGTGTTTGGTACCTTCAGAAATCTCAGAATCCAGAAAAACTTGAGTTCCTCTTCTGAGCCTCTCCAGCACGCTAAGCAAAGGTTTTATGTTGTCCTGACCGAGTAGCATTTCTTCCAGCCCAGTTCTTCAAGCTAAGTATTTTCCATCTCTGATGGGGGAGGATGTCCAGATGCCACACCCTGATGTGGCTGCCTTTGTTTTAGGGTTGGGCTTCATTCTGACTCTTTAATATCAGTATTACAGTTGTTAAATATTTTGAATATTACTTGTAACTATTTGTATCCTATCTTCACTCCACTTAGAAAGAATGGCATGATCTTTTTGTGTTTTCTATGGTAACACTGCAATCCTTACATTAAGCGGTTTCTCTCAGTTGGCTTGACTTTTTCCATAGACCTGATACTTGTTGGTTTGTGGGTTACTTTGTCACAGGACAGACCTCAATGATGATTGTGGAACACGGCAGCTCGACAGTGCAGTTGTTGAGCACTCATTGGACTTCTGAGAGCTTTGTTTAGATAAATAATTCAGGACTACCCATCTGTGCACTTCTATAATGCTTCAAAGACATGCTTCAGACCTGAAATTCCTTTCATAAGATGATGTCTTAAGTTTTGATTGTAGGATGTCAGTGGCTGAGGGTTTTGTAGGAGATTCTATAATGATTGAGGCTAGATTCACTTTCATACAGAGTATTTGAATAATGTAAACCAAATAGCACGGTCAACTGTGACTTGATACTAGCAGAGCCCTGTGTATTCCTGTCTTCTGGCGTGCCGTCTTTATTGCTGAGGTGTGCTTGGCTTCTTCTAGTTAACATTCCGTGCATGCCAAATTAAACAGGTTCATCTTTAGACAAGTGAAGGATCTAAAGGAGCCTTGCAGATGTCACAGGGATGTTTCTATCAGATACAGGACTACTGATTTTGGCATTTACTTGAAGGATGAAGAGTTGCATTTTTGGGGTTTTGTTTTGTTTGTGTGTTTTGTTTTGTTTGTGGCTATCATAGTAACTCAAGAGCCAACTTTCTTAGTCTGTTGAAATTTTGAAGTTCATAGCAGTTATGCTATAAATCCAGGAGTGGATGAGTCTCAACTTCTTTGTTACCTCTATTAATAAAGATTTAGGGCACCTATGGATGTGGCTCAATGCTCTAGCCCACATAAGGCCTTGGGTTTCCAGAAAATAGTAGAGTGCTGGGGCATGTTGGCATTTGAACATTTTTTAATTTTACCAAAGTCACATAGCCAACTTGTGGTAGATCCTGTAGTAGAAGCTAGATTTCTCATAAAATATTTTTATTTATTGATGTGTATTTGTATGTGTTCACATATGTCACAGTGTGTTTGTGGAGGTCAGACAGAGGACCTTGCATCATGGGCCCTGGGGAACATATTAAGGTTATCAGGTATGGTAGCAGGCACCTTTACCCACTGGGCTATCCTACCTGCCAGAACTTGCTTTCTTTAAATTTCCTTTCTAATTCTCATTTCTTCTAGCCATTTTATTATAATACTCATGAAAACCTCCATGTTTTATAACCTGGTAATCCACTATATAGGAATGATAATTTAAGACTTTGACATTTTTACTATATCTGAAGAAATGAGAATTATCTTGTTAAAAATAACATGCTTATTATTCAATATTGAAACCACAGAAAAGGTGTGTAGAAGAGAAGTGTAGATTCATATGCATACCTTTGGTATGGTCCTTTGTTATTGTACTTTTGGTCCCCAAAGCATACCATCAGCTTTTTAAAAGATATTTTTCAACTGGCATGAAATCTTTGGGGAATTAGCTTGAATTATTGATAGGTAAGTGCCAAAACATTCATACATTGGTATGTATGGAATAGTAATATGTTTATCAATAGCTAGGAGTGATTGCTTATACTGTGCAGTTAGGAATAATATAACAGTAACTCATAGTTTTTAAGCCCAGAGGATGTAGTTTGTGTATTTCCCTGGGTGGTGCTGTTGGCACACAGTAAATATCTAACTACTATGCTAACTCTTTCCCCATATAGCATTCACATTGACTAAAAATAAATCCACTGCTATGCTAATGTGCTACAATTTCTCAACTATGTTAAGAAGCTAAGTGAATTTCATGGCATCTGTCTCGGTGTTCGCAGGCTTCCTTTATAGGTGCCGATGTCCCCACTCTCTTACACTGACGCACTCACTCCACCCCACAGGCCGGTCTCCCAAATATCAGGCTCTGTATTCTTACCTCACTGTCTTGATAAGTTGTGTTCCCCCATTGTTCTTCTCGCCCAAGATTTCAAAACTGTCCTGTAATCGTTACCTCCAATTCTCCTGTCCAGTGATCTGATGGAATCGGAACATTTGAGAAATGTCCAAGGTTCACAGTGGCTATAACCTTTTAAGTCCTTCTTTGTACCCGTAGACATTAGTTATCAGGATATGTAGTGATTTCTCATTAAACAAGTAGTATATGAAACATTTGAGCTATTGTTCCTTAAAACCAACCCAAGTGAGATCACACTGGTGTTTTGAGCAGGGCTGGGCCATTTTGGTGTGGTTTCAGGAGGCCTAGAGTGTCTGTCCTCTCAAATAGAATCTTTGTTTCCTTTGATTCTCACATACTGCCTTTAATCCTGCAATTGCATGTATCCTTCTGAAAGAAATTCGTTAGAGGGATAAATCCCAACAAGCTTGTTTTCATGCGAATGTTATATAAACCTCATAACTAACCTCAGCCAAAACGGGAGCACAGAAAAGCCAAGCAGCCAGGAGAATGGCCTTTGGGTGAAACAATCCTAGTTTTAAGTCTTATCTTTGAGACGCTGGCATTTTGAACAGGTTAAAGCCAGAACTGCCTGATCTCACTCAGAGCAGATAATTTCTGTTCAAATTGTATTAGGAGACTTAGAAAGGGGGAGATTTTTTTATTGGTTATCTTATTTATTTACATTTAAAATGTTGTCCCCTTCCCCATTTCCCCTCTGTAAACACCCCATCCCATCCCCCACCCCTTTTGCCTCTATGAGGGTGCTGCTCCACCCACACTATCATTCTGCCTCACAGCTCTAGCATCCCCTTATGGTAGGGCATCAAACTTTCACAAGACCAAGGGCCTCCCCTCCGACTGATGCCAGATAAGACCATGCTATGCTACATATGAGGCTGGAACCATGGGTCCCTCCATGTGTGTTCTTTGCTTGGTGGTTTAGTTCCTAGGAGCTCTGGGGGGTATGGTTGGTTGATACTATTGTTCTTCCTATGGGGTTGCAATCCCTTTCAGCTCTTTCAGTCCTTTGAGTAATGAGGAATTTTTTTAATTGAGAGATTTGATTGGCATTTATTCCATGCCTGAAAATATCATAAAGCAGCCAAAATATTGGACATCTTAAAGGAGGCAGGGTGGTTAAAGGGGATGCTGGAAACACTAATGGCAGCTTTTGTAGACATCATGTTCTTGATGGGAATCTCTTCTGCTTACATATTACTGGTTGAGGGCAATCCACACATGATGGCCAGTAGTATTGTGTCAGTGCCTATATCTCTGCTTTGTGTTATTTATATTTTTTCTTTCTTTCCTGGGGACAGAGATGATTATTAAAACATGAATTTTCCATTAAATCATTATTTTTTTTTATTATTTATTCATTGATGTTTCCTGACCCAGGGAGCTCTCCTAGAAAACATGAAACAGTTAATAATAATGAAACAGTTAAGGAACTTGTTGCATGGGGGTTATCAGAGCTGCAGGATGTGAGAAATGGGAAAGAATGCATTGGGAGAGACAAACTCCATGTGATTGAACACAGAACTTTTCTGTTCTCATGGGGCTTTGAAATAAAATAGCATACCAGGCTCATTAACACTAGGATTCAAGAAGCATAATCCATTTATAGCTACTCCAAAAGCAAAAATCAAAATTTTGGTAAATTTTATTTGTGAGAGATTTTTTTTTTATTTCCTAAGAGAAATTACATTTCTTAAAGCTTATTTTGTGCACTGGTAAAAAGACTTGAAAGACAGCTAAAAAACATAGCTTTTTCACATTCAAGTAAGACTGTTCTAGAATTAGCAAAATGAGGATTGCTGAACTTTGTGTCTCAAGGGCCAAAAGTTCTAAGAACAGATCTCACTCTGAGCTGTTTGTGATTGTTCAATAAACTATGACAGGATAAGGGCTAATGGGGAGGATTTGTTTTTATGTGTTTATGATAACAAAATCCAGCACGTTAGGGTGTCTAATTTGGTTTCTGTAATCTTTATTCCTTATAGAAGAGAATCTAAGATGGATACAATTGATTTTACTTTTTTGGCCTTTACTATTTTAATCAAGGTTAGACTTGAAGTACATTTTCTCAGCTGACATTGATAGTTAACCAAACTAAAAGTTTTAGGAGTATGTTAGAACTTCAGCAACTTAGCGCCAAATTATTGCTACATTGGGCATGGGTTAGTTGTCTTGTTTTGCGTTGATCTTATTTAAAGAGAAGAGAAATATCACTTTTTATTTATTATGCCTTTCAATTTTTTACTTTTAGAAACTTTATCTTAGACTTTAATACCAAACACAATAAATTGTAATTTATAGAAATCTTGTGTGTATGCCTGTGTTATCAATTGTGATATCAATGTAGTGTATCTATTAACAAATGCATATAGACGCTGGTCTGTGCAACAGGCATAGTGCTAGGGGCTGAGCATACAGCTGTCAATGAAGTATCCCTGCTCTTTTCACATTCAAAATAAGAAATTAAGTACATGAAGACAGTGCTAGTGAAGATGCTAGAGGTACACAGAGAATGAAGAATTAGTGTCATTAATAATAATAAGAGTGTCAGGCTTATAGAATAATGAGGTTGAAGAAAACAAAGACTTGAAGCAAAAGAGGAGTCATCCTAGGGAGATTGTGGTGGGCAAGAACAAAGTCCCCGTAGTGGGACCCTGTCTGTAGATAGAGGACAAGGCCATTGTTGTGCCTGGAGGACAACGGACAAGAAAAAAGTGGAGAGAAGCAAAGTCCCCAAGGTAGGGCAAGGTGGAGAAGCCAACACGGTAGTGTTTGTCAGGTCGATGTAAGAATTAAGGCTTTTAGTCTGCACTAGGAGAGAAGCCACTGAGGAGTGGGAAGCAGAGGAATGACCTGTACCACTTTATCCTTTAAAAGGCTTAGTGTGAGTGCTGTGCACTGAGAACAGATTATAAGGTGGCAGGGGCAAAAGCAAAGGGATGAGTTAGCTGGCAATTACAAGCCAAGCATGCAGAAAGGCCTCACTCCACATGTTTAAAGTTGCACATACTGTACACAGAAGGCAAGCGCAGAAAGGACGTCTCTGTTTATATTTCAATCTTTAGATTTTCTCCTGTGTTACTCAGATCTCACATGGCAGGGTTAAAACCAGTTACATGTATTGCTTTTATAGCCATCCCTAGCAACAATATTAATAACCAACCTCTTGCATTTGTATGGCAGCATGCAATTTCTAAGGTATGCCTATATGTTTGTGTACATACACACACACATGCACGCACACACCATGTTAGATGAAGGTTTCTAAGACCTGCCTTGAGTCACGTGGGTGGCACCTTCTCATTTCCATATTGTATATATTGACCTCAGTGAACATGTATAAGCCAAGTGTACTGACTGGTTTTGTGTGCCAACTTGACACAGGCTAGAGTTATCACAGAGAAAGGAGCTTCAGTTGGGGAAGTGCCTCCATGAGATCCAGCTGTGGGGCACTTTCTCAATTAGTGATCAAGGGGGTAGGGCCTCTTGTGGGTGGTACCATCCCTGGGCTGGAAGTCTTGGGACTTAAGACTATAAGAGAGTAGGCTGAGCAAGCCAGGGGAAGCAAGCCAGTAAGGAACATCTCTCCATGGCCTCTGTGTCAGCTCCTGCTTCCTGATCTGCTTGAGTTCTAGTCCTGACTTCCTCTGGTGATCAACAGAAATGTGGAAGTAAACTGAACAAACCCTTTCCTCTCCAACTTGCTTCTTGGTCATGATGTTTGTAAAGGAATAGAAACCCTGACTAAGACACCAAGCAATAGCCAACTACCTTTGCCACGGACTGGGGTTTCTTATGGGGTCCCTTGTTCCACGGGACGATGGGTTTTAGCCAGGTGTGCATGAGATTTGGCTTTTACAAACTGACTCAACACAAGTAGTGTGGGATCTGAGTGTATTTTTCAAAAATGACATGAGGCTTTTACAATCATTCCAAAAGAGAGATGAAAAATCTGGCAGCTCAGTAGTCAAGGTACATTTGAGGCTATCTAAAACCCACTGGATCTAAAACATCAGCCATCTCCTCTGGACTGGTGCAGCACCCCTGGGCTCTGAGCAAGCTCGGGCCACATGGGCCCTGCCAGAGTCCCAAGGGGCTGAGGGTGCGCCAGCCAGGAGGGTAGAGGCTCGAATCTCAAATCCTCAATGCTAAATGCTCAAATCTTGAATGCTCACTCTCTTGAATCTCAACTGAAAGACCCCCAGAACTGGGGAGATCATTATATATACATTTACTCAAGTCTTTGGATGACGCGACTACCCAATAACTCAGGAGAGACTGAACTTGCTGCAATCACATGAGGTTTATTTGGGAGAGGCCGGTACCGGGGTCAATCTAATGACCATGCTGGCCAGAGGAGTTCAACCCCCCACCCCCAACACAAGAAGTAAGGGGTATTTAAAGGGAAAAACCACAAGCTGGGGTCGGGGAGAGGGTTTCCAAGGAAACATAACATAAAAACAGTGGAAAATTTCAGAGGGACCCAACCCAAGGTATTCAGTTAGGGAGGGGAACATATTCCTTCTAGGAATGTAATCTTTATCTATCAGTGGAGGGCCTCAGCAGGGTGTAGAGCCTGTAAACCAGTAGACCTTCATTCCTAGTTCCACCCTCATTGTGGATCAGTCAGGAGGGGCAGGTTTTGGGAACCAGAGCCCTGAGGTTCTGAGTTAGCAAAGTTCCTGGAACTAGCTACTACACCTTTTTGGCTTGTTACAGAGGTTTTCCATACCCCCTTTTAGGTAAAGGTTATATATTATATATACATTTCTAAGTTCTGGTTCTAGTCTGAGTGCGAGTGAGTCCGAATGCTGAATGCCGACTTCTGAATCTAGAATGCTAAATCTAAAATGCTGAATACTGCTGACTGTCTCTCACACACATACTCTCCGCTCAAGGTCCTGCCCATCCTAGGTAAAATGCCCACTATGCTAATCTTTTGGGCAAGTACAGACATGTCTCCTGCTAATTCCTAGGAGTGATTCAGCTGCAGTACATGACTGAGAATGAAGATTTTACTTGACCTTGCCCTGGGATAAGCCTTCCATTCTGTAAGCTTCAGTGCCCTACCCACAATGATGGAGGCAATTAGTCTGGGTGGGTAAATTCCAAGCCAAGATTTGGAATTTTGGATCTAAGATGTTGGAACATTGGTAAAGGTCAGAAAGCAATGTCCGATTTTATCCAGCTGTAAATAAATCATATTTTGGTGGGCACCTAGCACAAGTTCGCAAGGACATATCTGGGCTACCTCTGAGTTTGGGGTACCAGGCGACAATGTGGAGGCAGGAGACTGACTTTCCTTGAAGTTTTCACCTCAAATACTGCCGTCAAGCAAAGTCTGCGTGGCAACCTTCTGGCTGTTAAAGACGCAATTCGAAAGCAACTAACAAAATTTACTTAGCTATTGACTCATTACAGAGTATATTTGGCATAATGGTGGCTATGTTATCAGCTGGAAAAGAGCAGTTGTTGCTGGAATTGAATCAGTGTTGTTATGCAGAGGACATTCTTATATACATGAGCATTTGAAATTTTCTTCTTTAAGCTCAAATAATCTCTTTGTGTGATTCACATAATTTAAATATTACATCATAATGTAGGAAGGACTCCTTCATCCCCAAATCTGGAGGGAATTGTGATGCCAAAATGCAATTGAGTTTTGCTGGGCAGTGGTACTTAGTGCAGTGATCGCTTGCACATGTCAAAGTATTTCAGGAAAAAAGAAATGGTTCCACATACATGATTTAAATAATGAGGCTCATGACATTATACTTTTAACCTACAAGATACAGAATACATGGTGCACAATTAAAATATTCAAATTCTGTCAGACAGTAGCAGAAATACCTTCTACATTATTCAATTTCAATTTAAAATTTTTGAGTGTTATTGGTTCCCCCAAAAGGATGAAAGGCTGTAGAAACTACTGCGCACTTTAGTGCTTGAGAGAGCAGGTTGTGATTTCACGTTGAAAAGAATATCCAGTAAGTGTTGCAAAACTTGACTTTTAAAAAAAAAGATGAATTGGTGTGCTAGAGAGATGGCTCAGTGGTTAAGAGCACTGGCTACTCTTCCAGAGGTCCTGAGTTCAATTCCCATGGTGCAACAGGACCACCTATAATGGCATCTGACGCCCTCCGATGCCCACTTCTGATGTGTCTGATTACAGCAGCTGTGCACTCACATCGATAAAATAATAAATAAATAAATATTAAAAAAATAATGAACAGATATGCATTACTAGTCAAGGAGAATAATCTGTCATTTCAATGTTTGTGAGTTACCTTTTGCATAGGAAATGAAATTTAAATATAACAGCAGGAAAATAAGAAAAGGCAGATTAATAGTGATACTCGAGAAAACACTTAAGTGCTCAAGACAGAAATTAGACATTGTGATACATAATCACAACCTCTTGGAAAGATGATTATGAGCAATTTTACTATTTTATCCTGAAGAGCTCACTAATTCAAGTAAAGCTTCAGGACTATAGTCCCTGCTCAATGGCTTAGGGTTTGGGTTTCCTTGCTGTTTTGCTTTTCAGTTGAAATAAAGATGTGGGTAAAATGCAGTTCTGATCATCAGCCACGCAAGCTTTTGCAATATGAAGGTTATGTGGCAGTCACAGTCCTTCCAGAGTGTTCCTCTTAAGCGTTTTGATTAGGTATGCTTATAAGAGTGGCTGTTCTGACTGAGGGCTGATCTGATGGTTCATTGCCCTGTAACTCTGGCCTTTCAAATATGGCGTGTTCTTGACATCCTCATTGCCTCTCCCCTTCCTCTCTCCTGTCTTGTTCAATCCTTCTCTTCAGTAGTGTTATGGAATACCTACCGTATGTCAGGTGCTATTCTAGGGTTACAAGTTCAGGTCTCTGCTCTCTGGAAACCTACCGCCCTGTGAGGAAGGTAGACAGAAAGCACCTCAGGAAAATGAAAATATTGACAATGCACCAGGGAGCCACGTGAGAGGGAGATCAGTGTGACCTTGTGTGTGTGTTAGAAGCCTGACAGGGATGCTGGGCAGGCAGTGAGGTGGAAACCTGATGGTGGGGAGGAACATGCGCTTGCTTCTGCCTTCTGCTTCGTTGCCTTCATCATAGCCCACAGATTCATCATAGCCTCCTTGCACACAGAGCTTTCCATCTCCCCAGGATGGTATACTACATCCCCTTTCTCTCCGTCAGGGATAAACCAAGCATGGCCAGACCAACTTTCCCTAATGTACCATTACTTTCTTTCATCCTTTTAAGTATCATCTATATAGTATAGAGGGACTTCTTGATCCTTCAACTAACCCTCTATGTTGGCTCCTGTTCGTTGAAATTACAAAGCTGTTGGCATCCTTTAACAATCCCCCTTTCCCCCTAAAATGCCAGACCTCTCTTGTCAACAATAAGGGCTACATAAACATGACCTTTGTTTACCCAGAGGTCAACAAAGCCAAGCCAATTAGCTGCGTTCATTTTTGTGCTTTAAAGCATAAATTGTTTAATCTTGTAACATTCACTCTGCTGCTAACTGACTTGCAGATATGTTTTTTCTCTTCCCTGATACCCAAACTACTAAATAAAAACATGCAGCATCCTATAAAGAGATAACTTAAATAAAATGGCTTCTTGTCAATGAGGTAAAACGGAAAAGGCAAACTGATTCCTAGGTTCTTTTTCTCAATATTTATGTTTTCCTCAGCCTAAGAGAACAGAATGTCCAACCATGCAGAGTTAATCAGGATACGCATTAGAGACATCTGGTCAAATAACATAATTGTGCATACACTTTTAGACTGCAAAGGGAAGTTACATGCGTCATTTCAATATCTGTATGATTCACTATAATGCAATCAAGTGTGTGGCTAGCATTAAATTATAATATAACACCAAAAAAAAAAAACCAAAACACATAGCTTTAAAAATTATTTTGCATAGATGATTGTACCACACATTTACATAAATCATTATAGATATAATTTTAGGTGTGCCATACATTTACATAAGTCATTATAGATATAATTTTAGACAGAAAAATGTTTTAATGTTAAACTAATACTTTAAAAACTTATATCTTGAATTTTTAGTTACTTACATTTTTATTTACCTGATCTCAGTGCGTTCATCCGGTAGGCTTCTTTCCCTATCCTGGGGCGTATGCCTGTGTAAATGTGTGTGCCTGTGAAGGCCAGAGATAGGCATTTGGTGTATTCTTTAGTTGCTCTCCACCATGATTTTTGAGACAGGGTCTCTCACTGATTAGCGAACCCCTGGATCTTCCTGTCTCCTGGCTACCAGCACCCTGGCCACCGTCCTACCCTACCTCACCATGTGTTCATACTCAGGTCTCCATGTCTGTCCAGCACACATTTCCCACTCAGCCATCTCCCCAGGCCCATTCTTCCAGCTTTGACCTCTTTTTTTTTTTTTTTTAAACTTCTTTCTCTGTAGCGGTGTAGAAATGGAAGACTTCAAGAACAGAAGGCAAACATCCTGTCCCTGAACCACATCCTGAAAACAATGCATTTTACAACTGTTTCCTGTAATTTACATTTTTTAGTTTTTTTTTTTAACTTAAGCAGATAGCATTAATATGCGTATAGGCACTCATCGTTGCCCCTCTGGGTATTTTCACAGAATCTCAATCATAGCCTTTTCATTGCTACATATAACTGCTTCTCTCATTTTTATCAGTCTTAAAGCATGACCACGATGTTCTTTCGAGCTCTATTACGCCAAAGAGTTAATGCGTATAAACAACACATATGTCTGTTTTGTACAAATAGCCACATTTGAGGATCACTTTATATTATTCTGTCTCAATTCAACTGCACATCATGGGGAAAATGGAAGAGTACTAATGTTTAATGATTTTATTTTTCAGTTTCTTTTGTGTCAGAGAAACATTTAAACTTCTAAGGGTTCAGTTGAGAGACAGTCATTGTTTGTCCCCAGAGTAAATACCTGGGGATCCAGCTCTTAATGTTCTATATTTCCAGGGAATCTCTATTATATAAAGGTTTCTATTTGTGATAAGTAAACAGAAACCAGAAGGAGCAATGGGAAAGGGTGAGAGCTGAGCATCGGCTTCACATGCTGATGCATTAGCGACACACATATCATGAACCTCCTTAATTCTTGATTAAAACATTTGATTAAGATGGAAGATGTTCTGGCTCTTCACTTTCAAATATTCTTTAATTTGGAACATTGGCAGTGATGGATCTACTAAACGTAATAAATAGTTATCACAGCTCTGGAGAGAACCTGGAAATGTTACCTTCCTTCCCTGACTCTTTCGAGTAGCCCCCGGCATTTAAAGTTTCTAAAGATCTTTAAGGGAGATGTCATAACTTTTTCTTTATTAGATATTTTCTTTATTTGCATTTCAAATCATATCTCCTCACTTGGTTACCCCTCCAAAAAATATCAAAAACAAAAACAAAACCAAACCCGATTTCCTTCCCCCCTCCCCCTGCTCACCAACCCACCCCCCTCCTGCTTACTGGCCCTGGCATTCCCCTACACAGGGGCAGAGAACCTTCACAGGGCCAAGGGCCTCTCCTCCCATTGATGACTGACTAGGCCATCCTCTGCTACACACATGCTGCTGGAGCCATGAGTCCCACCATGTGTACTCTTTGGTTGGTGGTTTAGTTCCTGGGAGCTCTGAGGGTACTAGTTAGTTCATATTGTTGTTTGTCCTAATTTTTTTTTTTCGTTTTTCGAGACAGGGTTTCTCTGTATAGCCCTGGCTGTCCTGGAACTCACTCTGTAGAACAAAAATCTGCCTGCCTCTGCCTCCCAAGTGCTAGGATTAAAGACATGCGCCACTAGTGCCTGACTACTTTTCTTTATGATATAGAATGCATGTAGATGTGTGTACAAAACTTGGAGTTTAGAGGGTGGAATACCCAGTGTCCCAGAAGCCACGGCCATGTAAAAGTGCCCACCATTTCTGCTTCTCAGAGCGTGTATTGAAGAATTCCAGGTGAGATAGTCATTTCCTTTACACAAGGAAAAAGTTTATTACTGGGAAGAATTAAACTGCACATAAACCTTCCAGACCAAAGGTGTTTTTATTCCTTGATCTTTTGAAATGTAATTAGTGTACCAAAGCAAAAGCAAGGCATTTATAAAATTGTTCCCATTGCATCTGGTGTATGAGATGGGGGGCTTCCTTGTTCTGTCTTTAAATTGCAGAGGCTTCAGGTGAAAAGCTACAGAGGATCAAGTAGATGGGGTTGGAAAGAGAACTGTGAATTGGCACTGATTAAATCCACCTCTCAGGATGACAGCAAGAAAAAAGAACTAGTCAGTTGTAGAAATAGCAGGATAGAAAGCAGCTGCTGGGAAGCCATTCTCAATAAGCCATCAGACAAGTGATTTCATAGCAATATAATTAGGTTTTTCTAGGGAGGAAAAAAAATGTCTACTGCCATTCCTGACTAGACACTAGATCTTTAAATATACACCCCAGTGCTTTGCCTAGCAAGCCTGTGCTGCTTGTCTTCATTTGGACAGACGTTACATTATCTTCAGACTTCTTCCTCATGCCGCAGTCTTACACTTGGTCATTTGTTTGGTTTTGTTTTATTGTATTTTGAATTATTAATCTCGAAGAAGATACTGTAGTGCTTTAAAAGGAATTATAAACATCATTAAAATGGTGCTGTTTTGAAAAAGCACATGGGTGCTGGCTTCTGCATTTAAAGAGAAACCCCTTGGAGAGCTATGTCAGCCTATGATCAGATTTCCGAAACTGAAGAAAAAGAAAAAAAGGAGAGAAAAGAGAAATACCCAGAAGGGCAGGTCAATCATAAACAGGTCGATGTATATTTTCCAAAATGGGAGTACACACTGTCTTTAGATGTTATAGTTAAGCATCCTATTTAATGCACGTGTTCCACTTCAGTCTTCATCACTGCTTCCCCTGCCTCATCTTGCTCACAGGTTCTATGACATCATTCCAGAGACAAAGCCGTGGCAGAGTTGGGCCAACTTAACAGAGAGATTAGTGGACATTTCAAGACCCACAGAGTGAGCATTCTACATGGTTTTAGGGCCACTAAAGGCCTTAAAATGCATAGGTGCCAGTGTGAGGAGCATCAGTACTCAAGTGTCTCCAGCCAGTAGCTTTGGTTGGATCTTGTTTCTCAATGCTACACTTTATTTTCTTACATATACATATTTTGATCATGTTACTTATATGGATCATTAAAACTTTTGAAATTATAACTAGATTACAATCTTTTCCTCCCTTTCCTCAATCAAGACTGTCCCACATATCTGCTCTACCCTCCTTCAAACTCATGACCTCTTTTTAAAAATACTTTTTGTTGCATACATTTGTGTGTGTGTGTTGAAATATAAACTCTAGTATAGCTGTGATCTTTATTGTGTTCCATAATCTGTTTTAGACTCCTATAAATGACTGAACAAATGAATAACTATAAAATGAATGATGGGCTGGTGTCGTCCCTATTTCTTACATTTTTCATAGTCTACATATGTGAATAGGTAGACCTAAGGCAGAATCCTGTCCCTCTTAGATACATCACTGAAATTCATACTGACACATTAAAAGTAAAACTAAATCCTAATTATAAATATGTTCCAGTTAAAGAAAAATCATTATTTTCTATCTCTGTGAAAAATATCCAGAAACAGTCCTCATCTCTTTTGGATGTGGAAAGAAGGTGCTAAGTGAAGAGATATACTTCTCCCTTGTAATACCATAACTTATAGATAACATACTTATAACTCTTAATGCACTCTGCCACCCTAAGTTTGGTTTCCTCTTTCCATTGTGAGCAAGGCATGAGAACCTCAGAACAAACACAAGACAGTGTTAGATTAGAAGAGAGATCATAAATAAAAAGCAAAAGCAAAATATTTTAGGAATAAGTTTACCATTATATAATTTAAAATTGGTCAATAGCTATGTTTGAAGCACAGAAATTCTATATGTCATAGTTGAAATGTATTATATAAGTCAATGTTTAGAAGATATTTAGGTGAACTTACATGTCACTCTTTTTGTTTAAAGATTTATTTATTTTACACATGTGAGTACACTGTCTTCAGACTCACCAGAAGAGGGCATCAGATCATATTACAGATGGTTGTTAGCCACCATGTGGCTGCTGGGAATTGAACTCAGGACCTCTGGAAGAGCGGCCAGTGCCCTTAACTGCTGAGCCATTTCTCCAGCCCTGCATGGTCACTTTTTGAGCTAACAAGAATGCCTTAAAAATCTTTTAGAAATGAATGAAAAACATGGGTCATGAGAAAGATGCAATGAATGTTTGGGTTGGATACTAGAATTGGTAAGGTACACATTTTTCTCAAAACACAGAAGAGACAGCATCAAATGCATATTCACTTGCCATAGGACAGTGAAAATGAATATAATAGTACACTAATGTAGAATCCTATATTCTCCCTCCCAATGTGACCAAGTGGAGGATAACAGAGTTGTCCAGATTATAAGAATCATAATTCAAGTTACTACTAAAAATGCAATGTGAATATGAACATATTCATGGTCAACCATGGCACAGAGTCCCTTTCTAAGGTTTTAAAATTGTGTGTGTGTGTGTGTGTGTGTGTGTGTGTGTGTGTGTGTGTGTGTGTGTAAGGAGAAGTGATTGGCATGGTAATTGGATGAAGTAGTCTTTGAGAATTTACTCCAAGCACTGCTATTCCGTTATAAGTCTTAAATAACCACATGTAATGAATGTTTATTTAATCTAAGTGATTAGCAAGCCAGCACAGTGGAATATTCTGGAGGTTTAGACAGGAGGATCACAAGTTCAAGGTCAATTTCAATCTGTTTCTCAGTAGAAAAGAATCAAACAGCAGATGAAAATAATTGAGAAAATGCAGATAATTGATATGTAAGCTGTACCAAATATCTCATAGGAACCATACTTTATTTTTTTTAATTAGATATTTCTTTATTTACATGTAAATTTCTCCTTTCAGTTTCCCCTCCAAAAAACAAAGAAACAAACAGAAACAACAAAAATAAACCCCTGTTGCCTCCCCCCTCCCCATGCCTGCCACCCCACCCTCTCCCACTTA
>NW_022196896.1:123092088-123094588 GCF_008632895.1 Mastomys coucha
TGGAGCATGTGTCCTTGTTACATGTTGCAGTATCTTTTGGGTATATGCCCAGGAGTGGTATAGCTGGGGAACCATACTTTAAAACAAAGATAATGTTTTCATTTGATGGTATTGTCTTCATTTGATGGGTACAGAGATGATAGATGGTGGGTGGTTTGCTCCAATCTGGAAACACTCTTATTATCCTATCAAGTCTATTCTAAAGGATGAGGCTGAGAGAGAAAGATGTCAACACTGCTCTCAGATGCAAACCAGTATCACTGCATGAAAAGGAAGGCTTTACAACTTGATCGGTAGCATTATGGTATGTGCTCATCATTATCTCTCTAGAAACCACAAGCCTCATGTCTCATTGACTCACCAGCAAATGCTCCGCCAAATATGATCTAGTACAGATTAAACATTTTGATGTTTGTCCAATTGTGATTTCTTAAATTTGATACTTGCACTCAGTGCAATAACTTTTGGTTTTGCCTATAAAGTTACTCTAGAGTACCTCTTAAAATTGATGTACCTGGTTCAGATAAAAAGGAGCCTATGATGACTGGAGGCTTAAAACTATAAATGTAGGAGAAAATCTTCAGAACATAGAGCTAGCTAGAAATGCTTTAGATGTCATGCTGGAAGCACAGACAACAGCAGAATTAATGACGTGAACTCATCAAAACCAAAACCATTTGCTCACAGAAGACCACATAAAGAGGACGCAAAGGCAAGCTACTGCCTTTGATATGCAGGTCATATATATATGAAATTAACTTTGTCATTCGGGAGCATAGCTGTCAGTAAGAGCGTATGTCTAAGGCGTGTAGGGCTGTGGGCTTGGTGTATGTCACAACAAAATCAAACAAAATACATGAATAGTTAAATTGTGCTTTCATGCCGCAGAGTAAGACCTGGACATAAAAAGGAATGAGCTATTGCTTTTATACCACGATTTAGTTTGATCTCAAAGAATTATGGTAAGAGATAAATGACCCTCTCAGAGTACCAACTGTGGTTCTACTTATATAACATTTTGAATGACAAGCACAGAGATGGAGAAGAGATTTCTCCATTGTGTTATTGTAATATAGTTGTGTGAGATACTATCAGGGAAACTGGGAGAGGGAACACATGTTCTCTCTGTATTGCTTCTGTTAGCTGTATGTGAGTTTACAATGCTATAAAACACAACAAAAGAACCAAAAATTAATCACTCCTTAAACTCAAGTGAATGGGACAAAAGACCCAATATCTTAAATAACTCTCTCATTTCACCAGACACATGAATAATGAAGTGTTGATTCCATCTCAAGACCTTTGTTTTGTTTGTCTTTTACTTCAAGACAGGAGCTCACTCCATAGCCCAGGCTGACTTTTGACTTGAAGAGATGTTCCTATCTTTTTGTTTTGTTTTGTGTGAAACAAGGTGTTAATACATCACTTATACTAGATTACCAAGGTGTTACTACATCACTTATACTAGACTAACAAGGGGCTAATACATCATTTCTACTAGATTCGAATTACTACGTAACATAGACTGGCATCGAACTTCAGGTCTTCTGGCCTCATTCTCCATAGTGCTGGGATTACAGATGTGGGCCATTACAGGTGGACAGAAGTCTAGATTTCAAAGTCCGTGTTTTCACTGTACATACAAAGACCCCATTCTTGAATTAAATGGTAATAGTTTTGGCAGACATGACTTAGAAACTTTTCTGCAGAATCGGGAAAAAAAAGTGTGGATAGTCCTTGGTTGTAGTCAAACTCTCCTCAGTCTGTGTTATCTAAAATAGCTGGCATTGCCTCGCATACTTGAAGGATCGTGTGGAAAACCTGACAGAATACAAGCCCCTCAGTCAGTGAGAGTGGGCATGGACGGGGCTTTTCCTTCCAATAAGCTTAAATGGTGGTATAGCTGAATTTCAGGTCATTATTCAGCAGCCAACTGCTAGTACGCTTTGTGACTTTTAAATGTGACTTTTAAATGTAACAAACATGCTTAGGATGGACATCAGTGGCACTTGAATGGATAGGGAAGGAAACCATCATTACAAGTATGGACATCTTTAAGAAAGAAGGATTTTTTTTTTTAATAATGTACATTTGTAACACTGACAAAAAGGCCAGGCGTTTTGAGGATAGACAAAGAATCTCAAGGATTAGAAGCAAATGTGGAACTAACACTGGGCCATCAGTTACTAGGATAAAACAGCTGTTGGTTTTACATGTAATGTCCACTCTCGAGATCCCTTTGTAAGAGAAACTACAAGTTAATTAGCAAGTTTATTGTGTCTGAAGCCTGGACCATTGTGAAGTCTAATAGCTCCATTTCTAGCCATCGAAATACTCGAAGATTAGATTTTTGTCCTATTATCAAACTAATTGTGAGCAGAACATCCATTTCTTTCATTTATTCAGAGGGATGCATAATTTCTCTTTCTATTATTGAATAATATGAAAACATTGTGCCAAAGACTCTTAGGGGTCCTGCATTCAGTCCTTCTTTAATTAT
>NW_022196896.1:123099588-123114817 GCF_008632895.1 Mastomys coucha
GTGTTGGTTATTACCTTCCACCTTTGGTAGCATGCAGCCTGCCTTCCAGGACCGGGAACATTAGTCAGTAGGGGAGAAGGCCCTCAATAGGCACCGGCTCAACTTCTCCATGTTCAATGACAATGACATGTTCCAGGACAAATGTTGTCCTCAGCAATAAAGCTTCGCCATCCATTTCTGGAGAGCAACCATTATCCTTGGCAAGAGCCTGACTTGTTTGGAGGTTTCCATGGGGCCCCTTCGGCTAACAGTTCAAGTAGATGTAATCCAATCCTGACACTGCAGGTTTCACTTAGTGGTGAGAAATATCTAGTAGAGTTTTATCTCCCCCTGTTACAGAGGGGACTCCATTTATACGTTCATCGCCATATATACTTTAAGAAACTTCTACTGTGTTAGATTTCCATGTGAACCATGAAACAGACCTTATTGTTAGCTGTCCCTCCCTGTGTTATCTCCTTATTCTCTCCGAAGGAGGATGATAAGGTTGTAGACAGCCTGAGCTATATAGCAAAAACCTGCCTCAAACCAATCACTTCCATTAAATCAAAATGTTAAAAAGAAAGGAACACAAGAAAGAAAAAGAGAAATACATCTTGCACTATCATCAGAGAATCGGAGCTAAAGAAATTATGTGTTTCTAAAGCTTCACAGATTTTTTTTAAAAAAAATGGTATTTATTTATTGTGTGCATATGGATGGCCTGGATGTCTGGTTTGTTTGTTTGTTTGTTTGTTTTGCTTCTTGAGATTGATGCTTACTATGGTTTTTTTGTTTTATTTTGTTTTGTTTTGTATTTTTGAGACAGGGTTTCTCTGTGTAGCCCTGGCTGTCCTGGAACTCACTCTGTAGACCAGGCTGGCCTCGAACTCAGAAATCCGCCTGCCTCTGCCTCCCAAGTGCTGGGATTAAAGGTATGTGCCACCACCACTGCCCGGCAATGCTTACTATGTTTACCTGGCTGATCTTGAGCTTACCTATATGTGCTCCATGTGCATTTCTGTTGCCCTAAAGGTCAGAAGAGGGCAAACATTGATCACCTACAACTAGAGTTCTGAATGGTTGTGAGCTGCCGTGTGGGTGTTGGAGCTCGGTCCAGGTCCTTTGCAAGGGAACTAAGGGCTCTTATCAATGAACCATTTCCCCAGCCCCAAGCTTCACAGGTTTTTTTCTAATAAGAGGATTCTTGTTTGCAGCAAGCCCATGACTCTTAACTAGTCATTAGTTTGCTGCTTAAGTATACTCCAAAGCTTTCCCCTGTTCCCTGAGTGCTCTTTGAGCTTTTAGAAGTACTCTGGAGTCACTTGGTTGGTGACAGAGTCCAGGTTCTGACACAGTAGCATGGATCTATGGAAAATACATGGGGGGTTTGAGGGCAAATCTTCTCTTCCTGTTTAATCTGGGAGTGGCGTGAGGGGACGTAAAGTCAAATGTGCAGAGCTTCCATGCTTATGGCCTTCCTTTTCCTGACAAAAATCGCAGTGAGGTGAGACGCATAAGAATGGACTTTGTTACCTCCTTTAAATTCTTGTAATTAAAATAATGCTGGACAATTCAGTGTCAGGCCAAGCTTGGGCATGATGCCAAGACTTTAGCTAACTTGGTACAAGAGCAAACTCAAGAATTGTTCCTGCGTCAATGACTCCTCATTTCTACAACACTTAGGTTTATTTACTGTAAATTGAATCATTCACTTCTCTGCCTTCCCCCAGTTAAGTAATCGTTCCATCAAAACAACCTAATTGTGCATTAGTGAGGGACAATGACCTTGGACAGATAAAATGCACATATTTTAAATCCATGGATGTTTGTAAGTGGCAGTCAGAAGTAGAATTAGAAGGATGGGCACGTTAATATTTTGGTAACAGGTTAAATGCTTTTTGGTCAATCACGCTTCATTTACTGAAAGCCTTTGCTTTATTTTGGAACATTTAGCTGTACATCTGTACTTAGGTTGACAAAATCAAGTAAGACCTAGATTTTTCCCATTGAAAGAAGAAGTATTTATGTCAAGGTCATAGGGAAGTAGAATGCTTTGCTAACAGATTACCAAGGAAATAATAATGATGATGACAATAATGATAATAATGATAACAATAGCAAAACAAAACAGAAAACCAAACTGCTTACTGGGTTTTACCACAGTCTCATTATTTATAGCAAACAATGAGTTCCTAAAAGAAAATGAATTATTTCAAACATTTGCTGGTTAGAAATGCATTTCCTGAAGTGTTCTGTCCCTCCTGACATATGATATAGAACAAGGTGCCAGCATTTTGGATGGTTTTGATGGCATTCAATGAAAAATTTAAAATTCTAATAAATCTACTTATAATTTTGTCTTACAACTAATCTTTTAAATCCCTAAACACTTTTTTTTTCTAGAAATACTTAAGTTGATGGCATAAATTTTAGAGTAGGTACTTTGAAACTATCATATAATGTAAACAGAACTGAAAAAGGACCCATTGTTTCCATGACATTGCTGAAAGGCATTCAGATTCTCTGTGATCTCCTCATGTGAACAAAGCATGGATGATTCTGTATATGGTGGTAGTGTGCTGTGTGTGGCCTGGGTTCTTGTCCAAATAACTTGTGTCAAGTGCTACCTCGCAGAAGTGCGTCTCCCTTGCCTGTTGAAGGTCTGTGACATGGCAACTCCCAGCTTTTAACACACGTGCTTTGACTCAAGCATACTGCCTCTGTTTAACTTTGACCTGAATGCCTGCTGAAGGATTAATGCAGGCCTCAACTTCCTCATGGAACCTTTTAAAATCAGCCCAGCCCTCAGGGTTAACCTTTCCTCTCAGTACCTTGGTGCTTATTGTTTTAGACACATGGTGTTGAGCACGTGCTCCACTGAGAAGTTAGTTTTCTTTATAGTTATGTAAGTAATGAACGGTTCACTAAAATATATTTTTTTACATCTGGAAGACCAATGCAGCTACAGAGACATGTTAGTATAGATAGAAACTAGACTAAAAAGGATAGATGTTTTATCATCATCATCATCATCATATTACTTATTCATTTTATGTCCCCCTCACTGCCTCCCTCCTGGTCACCCCCTCCCACAGATCTTCTCCCATTCCTCCTCCCCTTCTCACCTGAGCTGGTGAGGGCTCCAGTGGGTATCCCCCAACACTGGCACATCAAGTCTCTGTGAGGCTAGGCACATCCTCTCTCACTGAGGCCAGACAAGGCAACTCAGCTAAAAGAAGATATCCCATATACAGGCAACAGCTCTGGGGATAGCTCCAGTTGTTCAGAACCCACATGAAGACCAAGCTGCACTTTGGGTAAATATGTGCAGGGAGACCTAAGTCCAGCGGTGTATGCAATTTGGTTGGTGATTCAGTCTCTGAGAGCCCCCAAGGGTTCAGGTTAGTTGAATCTGTTGGTCTTCCTGTGGAGTTCCTATCCCCCTAAGAGCTGCAATCCTTCCTCCTGCTCCATTCACTATTTGGCTGTGGGTGCATCAGTCTGAGTCAGCTGCTGCATGGAGCCTCTCAGAGGACAGCCATGCTAGGTTCTTATCTGTAAGCATAACAGAATATCATTAATAGTGTCAGGGATTGATGGGATGGGTCTCAAGTTGGGCCAGTTATATTGGTTGGCCATTCCCTCCATCTCTGCTTCATCCACTGTCCCGGCATTTCTTACAGATAGAATAAATCTTGGGTCCAAAGTTTTGTGTGTGGGTTGGTGTCCCTATTGCTCCACTGGGGTTCCTGCCTGGCTACATACTGGAGGTGGCCTCTTCAGGTTCCATATCCCCAATGCTGTGAGTCACAGTTTAGGACACCCCCATTGATTCTTAGGTGCCTCCTTATCCCAAGTCTCTGTCTCTTCCTGGAGATGCCCCCTGTCTCTCCACCCTTGTCAGTTGCAGATTTCCATTCATTCTTATGGGATAGATAGTATTCTATCCCTAGTTTACTGTTAACTGGAAGAAGCAACTGGGATTCTTTCTTCAGCTGTTAAGGAAAGGAACCAAACCCCATCAATCTCCGAGTAGTCGACCTCGAATGTGTTTGTCTAGGACATCAAGTTCAGTCTGGCAACCTGAGGACGTGATTCTCATCTTTAGCTCTCCAACTCCTTCCAAAAAAAGAATGTTGAAAGAATTAAACATTATAAATCTACCATGACAAAGAATGTAGGAGAGAGCAAATAAAGGAAGAATGCATATTTAGAAACAGAAAGAGGATTGCAAATTCGTAGAGCAAAAGAATTGTTTCAACTAAGGGCTACTTGTAAGAGAACACTAACAAAAGCAAACAGACCTGCTCAAACACCATGTCTCAATCAAACATTGCCCATGCCAGCATGAGGAGTATAGTCTTATGAGAAAAGCGCTACACAGGTTAAATTGCCCAAGCTTATCGGAGCCAAAAGCAATTCACAAGTCAAAGAGTAGAGCTTTTTAAAGATAGAAATACATGTAAAATACAGAAGGTATTTGCTGATTTGCTCACACACATGTCTACCTTATTAGGGCATGAGTTGGCTGCTTGTGACAAGTTTGGTTTGCTTCTAAATTAGGATTGTTTGTTTGTTTTTGTTTTTGCTGTTTGTTTTTGTTTTTTGCATACCTTATTTGGTGTAGGACTCCAGACACCCCTCCCCAAAAGTCTCAAGCTGAAAGCCTCCCACAGTTTGAATAGTAGGGACTGCACATGAGCTTACAAAGGGGCTAACCTGAGAACTGTTACCACATGAGCTTACAAAGGGGCTAACCTGAGAACTGTTACCAGCCTTTGACCTCCTCCCTGTTCCTACAACACTGGCTGCATTTTTTACCCACTTAAAAGACAAAATAATTGTCCTCTGGAGAATTGAAAACTCACAGGGTGGAAAGTCAGAACTCTTTGGGTACTTACTGCAGTCAGGTAGCTTCCTAGTGGTGTTCACCCTGGAATGCAAATAGACACACAAGAGTCTCTGGCTTTTGAAGAGGTTTTTGACTTGAAAGGGGAAATCAGAAGAGCAATTGAGGAAGAAAGGTAGGGAGAGTGAGAGAGAGACAGAGAGAGGGAGAAAGAGGGAGGGATAGCCTTGGTAGAAACCAATGATATTAGGAGGGTTGGAAAATAGGAAGAAATAAATCTAAAAAAATAAAGGTAATAGGTAAGAGAAATTCAGAGAGACCACATTCTGAGCTATCAGAACAGCTTCTAAAATGTCATCAATGGAACTGTAACAAAGCAGGAAGCCAGTGCTCTTAAAATCCCCAGAGCAAATGATGCTCACCTTGTAACTTTCCAATCGCTCAACAGGAGGGTGAAGCTAGGGTGATATGAGTTTCATTTATGGCTCGAGAGCCTTACCCAGTGGACGAACGCCAGTAGAAAGGATGCAGGAGAAAGAAGCTAACCTAGGCCACTGCTGGTCTACTGGAGAAAAACAATTTAGCTCTAGCAAATTAAATGTCAATAGGACCAAAATCATTTGACGCTGCTTTATTGAAATTGGAAGGAGAGATAAAACATTTAACCTGTCATCTTCTAAAATAGGTAAAAATAAATGTGTGTAGACTTTCGTATGCAAGCCACAATGTCAACAAGCAAGGAAAGGAAGGCAACTAGAAGAGTTTGCTGAGACCGGTAAAGCCTCAGTGCCTTTACCATGAGCAGGGTCTGCGAAGCTGGACAGCGGACTGCTGCGTTCACCAGGGCTTTTTAGTACTCGTAATTGTATGTATACACTAATTTAACAGAACATTTAAAAATAATCACCTCCTATTTCCGAAACATCCTAATTTTCTTGAACTGCATTGTGTGACCCTAAAAGACTACAAGGTATATTTCTTTGTATCACCGTTCTTCCTAGTTTGTGTAGCACTTACTGAGCACGCGATTTTTCTTGGTGCATGGGTGTGACAGTTGGAGGGGGCTCAGGGCTGGTGAGGCTTTGCACTCCCTAGGCTGAGGAAGGATGACTGTTAGGCCTCAGCAGGCAGTGTGGAGAAGTAGAAATAGAGATACCTACTGAAATCTACACCCTGGGTTTATAAGATGGGCTGTTTTCCTCCCACCCCAAGCTCCCAGAATACTGACTCAGACTGAATACATATAGTTATAGATACCTAGGCCATATAGCTAGGCCTGTTCCCTGCCTAGCTAATAATTCAAAATAACCCACTTATACAAATCTACACTCTGCCACGTGGATGGTTACCTTGCTCAGCTACCATGAGTCCTCCTCCTCCTCACGTCTTCCCAGTGACACTTCCTGCACCTGGCTCTATCCCAGAATTCTTCCTCCTCCCAGATCTCCTACCTTCTATTCTGTCTTCTCCTATAGGCCACAGGTTTCTTAGATGACAGATGAAGCGTCCTTACAATAGCAAGGTATTCTGTCTCCACACTGGCTTCTTGGGGATTTGTGGATCCTTCGTTATGAGCCTCTCAATCCTGCCAAAGAGCTGGGAGATAGTTGTATTTCCCTGATAGAGTCATCTGTCTCTTCTGCTTCACTGTTTTCTTTTCATGTAAGTATTTGGATATTTTATAAATTCTAGTTTCTATAATGAGTCTAGGTTCAGGCTAATGGGGCATCACTACATACAAATTGGTGTTTACAGCAGAAGCTTCAATGTGGTTCCATCCTATTCCTGTTTCGCGGACCACAGGAAGTCACATGGTTATTTGGTGGCTAGCATTTGTGATTTCCCTACCCAGTCAGATCTCCAGTTCCAGTACACGTGAAAAGCTCAGACATTTCCAAGAGGTGCAGTGTGTTGCGGTAAGGACATATTTCCCATCTCCCTTCTGAAGGTTTGCTGCAACAAAATGACAATTATTAACTAGGACAAAAACGTGTTCATTTGTGTCTAGAAACTGAAAAGGATAGCTGAGCACAGAGGAAGACCTCAGAAATGTCCTTACTCATTCAACCTGAAATACTCAGAAGCCCTGTACCACTGTTTCTAATGGGCAGGCGAACAAGGGAAGTCAGAGGAGTGGCAAATGATTCTAGGGGCGTGGAGAGCCCCTAGACACAGACTTAGAGTGCATCACAGAACTCTGACCACGTGTGTTGCAGACTCTGGTCCTTAGAAGAAGCAGAGAGGAATCTTAAAAGTTTTCTGCTTTAAGCAGTCGAGGGTACAAAAGGAAGCCTCTTCCAACCTCTACTGATGAAGTTCTTTAATTTCACATAATTGTTGCAAATGTTGTATTTGCCTGTTTATGGTCATCTTGGAGGCTTACTGTCTCCATCTGCTAAGCTGGGCCTAGCCTGGAAGCTTCTAGCCTCAGTACAATCTTACCTAGGCCTAGAATGTTTTCAGTCTCTGAGACTTGCTGCTGAGGAAAATCACCCCTTCCTAGTTCATTCTAGCTAGCAGGTTCAACTCAGCTGTTGTGGCTCAAAAGGAGTCACAAGCTGACTGATTCCATCTGGCTTCTCTTTCAGCCTCTCCTAAATTGCTCTGCTTGGCCTCATATTAACTCTAGCAATCTGTTCTAGTCTTCTGGCTCCTTCTCATTCTCTGGCTCATTCTGTCTTTACCTGTGTCTAGCTTCTTCTCTTTTCAACCTGTCTCTGTAAAACTCTCCCAGGAGGAGAGCTGCCTCCTCTCTCTTTCATTTTTTCTCTTTCCTGTAATACACTCTTAAGTAGCCTCTCTTTCTTGTGTGTTTTGGTGAGAACTGGTTGTTCTCTGACTCATTGGATATCTCTGACTCATTTTGTCAAATCTTTCTCTGAGATTTGTCACTTTGCCACTCAAACTACCTTCATTGTTTGGGATTAAAGTTGTGTGCTATGGCTAGGCCATACCACAACTAGAAGAAGGTTTTTCTGGTAAACAACACAGTGTTAGGGTTCACAGTGTGATCAAATATCCTGCAACAAATTATATTTTGGGATAACAGTCCCTAAATACCTTCTCTGTGCTATAAAGTTCAGGATCTCAAAGAAAGGGACTGATCCTTCAGCTGAAGTGTCTGGACAAGGCAAGTGTTACTATTGATCAGGAGAGTGTGCTCAGAGGAGCAGGTACACAGAGACAGGAAGGGCATTTGGTTTTTAGTCTAACTCAGGTGGGGAATGTGTCTTTTCCCCATTGGCTGGTTCCAACCTTATATATAGTCTTTATTGGTTAGTCTGAAAACAATTGGAGCACAGGAAATGAAGAAGGAAGGAAGAAGGGATCATGCTCCATAGAGCACAGGAAAGGAAGGAGGAAGGGGTCATGCTCCATGGACTGAAAAAGTCACTCTGCTCCAGGCCATCCGATTCCTAGAAAATAACAGTGGACTTTTTTTTTTTTTTTTGTAAATAAAGGCTTTTCTTGAGGGAAGTGTATTAAAATATTTGCATAAAAGTCTTACAAGCTTCAAGATAGGTTAAAAAAAATCTTAAATCCTTGTCCTAGACACAGATTTTATAATACTTTATAGAAAAGACTCATGTTTGGTATTTATTAGAAGTGGCATACAAAAGTGAGATGGTTGGGCAATCCAGTCTAATCTTTGGGAGAACAAACCCAGAGTGTAACTATGAAGAAGAGGAATGCGGAGACAGGAGAGCACCTGCCAGTAGATCTCCAATCCAGAGTACTCTGTGGGGCAGGTTAAGGGAAAGGAAATTCAGGTTGCAGCATGAAAAATATGGTTCCACTGCCACCAGATGAAGCCTCTGGCAAGGAACAGTGATGAGAAATGGTGACGCTTCATTAACACCAAACTGACAGGTCAAAGATAGAGGGCTGACGCTCAGATTCAGGGGTAAGGGACAATGATATAAACATTTACGTGGTTTCTAGGGCATCTAATGTAGCCACAGGAAGGGTAAACACCAGAATGGTCGTAATGTTTTCATAGTTGACTCCTTTGACATGGTTTTGGTGTTGTCTCCAGCTCCCCGGGCATACTATGAGCCTAAAAAGATTGCTTAAGGAGCCATCTGACCCATCATGTTCTTTGATGTTTTCCGATACTCTTCTGTCAGTATTAGGCTGACTTGATTAGTTAATTATTTGGAAGTAGACCTTAGTGAATTGTGCAAAAGAGAAATAGAAACAGCGACACCTGTGTGTTAGGAGCAAGTTAGTATTCATCTGCAGAATTAATGGATTCACTTTGGGAAAACAATAATGTTCTGACATGATCTGCTGATGGAATGGTACTATGGTGTTCCAAAAACCTAAGCTTGACTGTGTGAGCTTTATTCATTAATCAGGTCCACTCACCAGTCAGGTTCAAAAGTACAGTTATATGGACAAACATATGATTATTTCCCTGTAGAATTTTTGTCTAATTTTATTAATGTTGACTTTCTTCTTAGGAAAAAATTCAAACACCAAAGGTTTCAGGAATAGACCAAGGTGCTTAGCTTATATCTGTAAGTGTTTTGATTGAGTATTGGAGCATCTTACATAATTAAATTTAAAGATTTTTAATGATAGCTCATTTGCTATGTCCTTGGAGGATAATTGTAACTCAGTAAAAAAAAAAAATTCATTCTAGTGTGTTTTGATCTCACATAACAAAGGAAGCATTGATGAACCTTTATCTCATTACAGTACTTAGCAATAGTGATTCAAATAGCAGACGAAAGGGAAATTTTATACATTTTAGTCTTCCAGACTAATAACATGACTGCTTAATTCATTCATCTTTATAATTTTAAAATTTAGTGTTTGGCTAAGATAAAAATGTACTAATCAAAGTGTTGACCTCTTTGATAAGAGCAAAATTTTAATATTTTATGAGAAGGTGAGGACATAACCATACATTTTCAGAATCAAGAAATGAACTAGACCATCTTAAAATACTGATTTGGCTAATTCAGAGTGAAGCAATTAATACTATTATAATATAGTAAAATGTCTCTGTGCTCCTCAAGAAAAACAAAGCAAATTTTATAAGGTGGAGAATACACAAGGCATTTTCCCCTTCCCAGACTTCAGTTTACTTCATGAACAGTTTGAAGTGTTTTTCTCACACCTTACTTAACTCCTCCCATATTCGGCATTAGCTTTGGTCCATCTTTATCACTTAAGTTATCACTTGTATTTAATCGTAGATGAAGCTACCAGAAAAAAAATAAACAAACAAAACAGAACAAAACAAAACAAAACCACAAAGTTCCTTGATGTCAAAAGAGCAGAAATGAGTACAGTATATTCAGAATATTCTAGATACATATTTGATTATATGTAGCCAATCTACATGCTGCCCTCTCAGGGAACATAGGAACTGGGGTGGTCTTCTGCACCAGACTTTATGACTTCAAATGACATGCCAGTGAAGCACAGGACAATAGTTTGAATAAATAAAGACAAAGAAGTCTCTGAAAATGTTATTATACATGGGCAGCTTTCCTTATGTATATTCTGGTTAAGTCTGATTGTGGGGACTGCTGAATACCTGTAGTTTTATTTTATCAACAGAATTTTTAATGTTTTGAAAATGAGTATAGTTCTTTTATTTCTTTTTTTCTGTTGTTAATGAGGATCAAAACAGGGCTTTGTATATTCTAGAACTATGAAACTATATCCTCAGCCTTTTGTGTACATTTACATAACAATATGAACTCATCTAATTTCATAATTTTTATACTTATGAATTTTGCACTCAAATCTATAAGATCCTTTTAGTTTCCATTTTTAATAAATCTCTTGTCATGTGTCGTTTCAGAGTAGTCTGAACCCACCCAGAGTACTCACAGTATATTGTTGAGATTATAATGGGAAGCAAACTTAAGGAGATGAAAATTGTGCAGATATACTGATTTTTAAAATTCCATTTCAAACAACCAGTTTCCAGCAAAACAATTTAAATGACCCATCTACTTAGTAATAAGACTTATGTTCAGCAGAGCCGTGTGAATCACAGTGGACATCGCCTGTATGAGACTTAGTACTTCTCCGTCAATAGCCATACAGTACATTGCGTCATGTAAAATGCCTTACTTTGTAGTACTATGCTCAGGAGATGGGAGAGTTTCGCTGGTGAGAATCCACTTGTCTCATATAAACCGCAAGAACCTGGTTTGGTCCACCATTCTATATTCCGTTTGTTCCAGAAGTACCTAACTGGATTTGGCATATAAATGTGTGTTTTCCTCTACTGCAGTTTACTTGGACAAGTCAGATCTGTGAGTCTGAGCATATACAGTTTGTCAAATAAAATTGTCACTTTATTACCAGTCATTTCCTACACACACACACACACACACACACACACTCTGTTAATGATTTTGATGTAGCATTAATAACGTTTTAGTGTTTTGCTTGGTTTTAAATGACCTCCGAAAAATAAATGATAAAGCTTGTTCTCAGATAAAGGAGCTCTTAATAGGCAGTGGAAACTTTCGGAGAGAGGACATGGCTTAGGAAGTTAGTCATCAATGGCATGCCTCTGTGGGGGTCGTGGTGACACTTCCTCCCGTTTTGCTTGCTTCCTGGATGTCATGGGATAAACAGCTCTGCTCTGGCACCCCTTTCCCACCAAGATGTCTTACCACAGGTACAAAAAGATGAGGCCAAGGCCCAACTGATGACATGGAAGCCTCAATATCTTCCTTTTAAATTGTTTGTCTTGGGTAGTATTTTATCACAGTGGTTCAGCGTTGAGGGATATAATTGTAATATAAATTGGAATAAATATTGACTATATTAATCACATATTTTAAGTTGAAATTTTAGTGGATAAAGTTACTGTGTTTGTCTCCACCCATCTAGTTTTGCTGGTATGTGTGCATGCACATGTGTGTACAACAGGATAACTGAATCAAACAGACAAGCCATGCCTTTTCTCAACTCCTTAGTAATTGTAAAGTGTCTGCTGTATACTATCTGAAAAGATACTATACTTGAAGATGAGCTTTAAATAGATCCAGAATGAACAGTGCTAAATTGGCAAGATCAAAGAGAGATTTTATATTTCTACTGATAAAGTCAAATCTGAAACCCTAATATTAGATTATGATTTCCCTAGTGCTTTATTCTTCAGAATTGGCCCCAATTGTTTTGTCTCTTTCAAGAGCGTTTTGATGGGCCATTGAACATGGCCCTCACTCTTAGTCCATGTGAAGTAGATTGCTAAAATAAGACTTGGACCCATATTTTAGACTCCAGTTCTAAGACGTTTGCCCTGTATTTCATACCAGTTATATTTCCTCCCCAAATTCCCAGAAGAGTGTGGGCGAAATTAACTATAGGAAACAATTAGTATGTCTTATTCCTAGGTGTACTATTGATTTTAATTATGCATGGTTTAAAATATGAATTCACTTCGGAGCATTGCTGAGTCAGTTATTGTTCATTTAACTTTTATATATTTTCATATACTACCAGAAGTGTAACCTGGTGATTGACAACAGTTCCTGCCTTCAAAGTTGGCTAAATCTGAATTTCAGTCCATATGTCTCTCCTCCCACAGGCACCAAGTTCCTTAACTTCTCAATTTCCTTATCTGAAGGGGAGATAATAGTGAATCCACTTGCAGGATATTGTGAAACTCAAAACACATCATATGTGCAAAGTCCTTCAAGCGCTGCCTTCCGCAGCATCTACTCTGCACTGTTAGATATTCTTAATAGGATCATTGCTTTAATGTACAGATTCTTAAATGTCCTCATGGTTAAGAGGATTTTCCTTCTTTATTAGAAAGAGTCACTTTTCCATGTGATCTTACATTTCTCTTTATTATTTTAGTTAAAACTGGAAACTGTAACTATTTCACATTTTTTCCATGAAAACTTGAAAAACAAAACATTGTAATAACTCAAGGACAGAACTATAACTTCAGTGCTGCAGAGAGAAGGCGAGTGAGATGAACTAGGTGTGCTCAGGCCTGTTACAGCTAGGACCGCACCAAGCGGTCTCTCATGAGCTTGGAGGCTCATGGGCATCTTCTTTTCTGAGCTCTCAGTTTAGTGCCAGGTATATTGCAGATCTCTCTGGGAGACCTTGTAAAGAGGATTAAAGATGGGGAAGAGCAAAGCCACTCTGTAAGCACCTTGTGAAAGTGAACCACTTCTTCCTAAGCTCAAGACAGCCAGAAACAGTTTACTAGCAATGAAATAAACTCACCACCTGTTTGTGCAGCCGCATCAAAGAAATATAAGAATGCTTTGATCATTTTCAGGCAGAGGAAAATTATGAAGCTCTCCACTGATAATTCATGGGGAGTTTGGGGGAGCTGATCAAAGAAAACTGTTATTAATATGGACCAGAAATTAAAATCTTTACCCATGCTGCTTCATTACGCTGTACCCCTTTCAGTGGTGAATTGCATATTTAAAACTTCAGATGGTCATCTCATGATTAATCTGAACTTTATTATAGCTTCTATGTTTTCTAAGCAACTTTGTTCCACTATATACGATTGATAATGACATTAAAATTGCATAGTAACCAGGCAGTGTTGATGCACGCCTTTAATCCCAGCACTTGGGAGGCAGAGGCAGATGAATTTCTGAGTTTGGGGCCAGCCTGGTCTACAGAGTGAATTCCAGGACAGCCAGGGCTATACAGAGAAACCCTGTCTCGAAACACCTCCCCCCACCCCCAAAAAAATTGCATAGTAGAGAAACTGAGTGGTCAGTGTGTAGTACAATCCTTTTAGGTTACTGAAAACTCACACAGAATTATGTAAGAGGAAGACGTTTTGATATTCCCTCATGATCTTTAAGAAAAACTCCATAAGCTCTCAATTATGTAATAGAACTGTGAGATTATAGATTTCACTCTGAACACTGTAATTATACAGCTGAGAGACTTAAAGAAGAGAAGACCAAAACTTTTGTAAAAGGAAGAGCTAGCTGTATTTATGGGTATTTTATTGTGGGGATTCAAACACTTGAAATGAAAACAAAGAATCGTTTGCAAACACCATTCACTGCCTGGGAGGAATGAAAATCCTTCTGAGGAAGACAGGAAACAAAAGAAAATCCACTATTGTTTCCAATAGATTTCTTAAAGAAAAAAGAATATTTATTCTCTAAGTGCAGGGTCTAGATCTGAGCCAGTCTCCAATGGGTAGCTACAAGTCCTGCCTCTGACATTGTTGCGAAACACTTAACAAAATAAAGAAGGCTTCAGGAATAACTATGCATGTGAAGGGAGAACAATAAATAGGAAAAGTCATAAAAATCCCATAAAAAATGCGTTGACTAATGACAATTGAACACAAGGACAGCAGGTCCTCATCTCCACACCACATCCTCAGGAGGCTGGCTTACTAACATTTGCCTTTAAACTCAAGAGGCTGCCTCCCACTATGACACTCTAACTTTCTCTTAAGTAGAAGAAACTGCTAGCACAGAGACCTTTGGAGGAAGATGGCAGTAATAATGCAAAAGATCTTAATCTTTTAATACCTGTCTGAGTGGGTTATTTGGTGATTCATACTTCATTGAAACAACCAACTTGACATTTGAAATTTTGTCAGCTCATTTGGGATTAGTTACAAATGACTTCCTGGTAAACTCACTGAGGATGAAGAAGCGAGTTTATTAATTTCTCAAGTGTCGTTTGGGATAGCTTATGAGTCTGGCCCTTGTTTACCTCTTGGTCTAGGACAGAAATCACTTAGAATGGAAATCTCTGTGTGGAATAGCTGCGAAACGGAGTTAACAGGATGTCTATACACTCAGCTAGGATGCTGTTTAAAAGAGAAGGAGCAAGATGACAGCTGCAGAACTGTTTTTACTTTTCCAAAGCCAAATTCTATGCTTAAGAACCAATAAATGCTTGGTGGGCAGATAAGTAAGGCGCCACCTCTGTGACATCCTTACACACTGCTAATGCTTTTCTGTACAGGCCAGCAGTCTCCTGAGACCCTGCCAGTGTGGCCCGTCGAGCTGCAAGACTGTGCTGCTTTTAAACCAGGGATTTCTCCTTTTACAGGAAAACATGCCGGCAGGGAATTAGATACCTGTGTGATCACAAGTAACATTTATATTAGTTAAGGCTGAGAAAGTTGATTAAGAATTATGCCTCTCGTTATTCCCCCCCACCCCCTGCCATGAAAGCTTTTAGGAAACCAACTCATTTGATGAATAACAAACATATTTCAATGGCGTCTGGTACAGATCCTATAAACAAGCAAGCAACTATGAGTAACAGTTGGCAAACTGTAAATGCAGTGCTCCCGTGCTGAATGATACTTGTAAAAGATATGTCCGGTTCTTCTTCCCAGCCCCATGTTCTTAGAAATAAGATTCAGACTTAAAATGGATAGTAAGTGGGCTAGGTATAAAAAAAAGCAAA
>NW_022196896.1:123114827-123136985 GCF_008632895.1 Mastomys coucha
AAAAAAACAAAACAAAAAAAAAAACAAAACACTATGATGATTAAATAGACAGGCCTTGTGACCGTGCAAACTACTCCTGACTTCAAAGTTCAAGAGCATATAGTGAGCTGTGGCCAGCCCGTGACCAGCCTGACTAAAAGAAAGACTTGACAAAAAAACAAAAACAAAAAACAAAACAAAATAAAACAAAATAAAGAACTTACTTGGCACAGCTGATTGTTGTCATGTGGAAATGATAGAAAGCTGACTTTGATGTGAAATTTTGAAACCATTACTTTGATTTGGAGAAACAGTTGAGAAGACCCATAGAAGCCAAACAGAATGCATTTTTGCATCAGATTCGAGGCGTAGCCATTTGCCTTTGCTTTGTTTCCTCCTGTGTTGCTACTTGAGCAATGTCTGTAAGGTTGTAGAGGAAATATTATTGCTTCCCACTGAGGGAGGGAATGAGTAGAAGGATAGTTTATGTTGTGTGGTTGACTGTCTACCCTAAGAGGGATTGCCTGTTCTCACCATGTTCCAGTTTCCACCTCTGTAAAAGAGGAATATCCAGGCAAGCTTCATTACTGAGAATTATGATGAGGTGCCTACTGCAGAGGACCTAGATAGAATAATTTCTTAATAAACATTGATTATCCTCTGTAAATGTGAAGGGTCTGTTTTGTGTTGGATGGCATTTAAGAGCAGGGATGCTGAAGTTTAACAGTCAGGATTAGAGTCCAAGTTCTCTCCTTCATAATTAAAACAATAAGTTAATTTTCCTGGGACTTAGATTCCTCATCTGTAAAAGAGAAGTGAATACCCAATCCTCAAAGTCGGAATTCAGTGAGTTGTGTGTGTGTGTGTGTGTGTGCACACGTGCGTGTATGTATGTGTGTGTATTCAATACATATGTATATATTCAATAGATAGCATACATGGAAATGTTTTCTGTTGTTTTCATAGTCCTTGGAGGCTCTATATTCATAAACACATTCTTAGACTTTTATGTGTATCAAAGGGAATGACATTGTATTGGTTAACAAACTAAACATCTTAGTGAACTACAACAAGAACTCTCAGGCAGGGTTATTTTACCCATCTGATGACATTTGACAATGTCTGTTGACATTTTAGGTTGCCACACCTCAGAGGCTTGCTGCTGGCTTCTAGTGGGTGAGGGCCAAGGCTATGACTAAACATCTGGTGATACAAAGGACAGCCTGGCACATCAGAGGATTCTTCGGCCCAAATGTTAATAGTGCTGAGCTGCTGGGACACTACGCCACAGCTGTATTCCTAGCATAACATTTAGTCTGTGATCTTCCTAAGCTAGGAAAAAGCTGTTGTTTTCCTTAAACATCACCTAACTCTAAGGTAACCTGTAAATTGAAATATGAAGAACCTCATTCAATAAGATATTTTTAAAGGCAAATATGGCTGTGTTTTCTCGTGGTTATAAAAGAAACCCTAGCTGATGAAAATTAAATTTATGTTGCAAAAGCATGTCAACAGAAAGTGGTAGCTCCCTCACCTCTTCGTGTAAAAATATTACTGGAAATGCAATCCTTTAAGTTGGAGTATCTTTGAACTTTAAATATATGCATTTACTTTCGATACTTTGCTTTATCAACATTAGCTTCCTTCCTTTCCCTTCCTGAATAATACAATCCCAAAGCTATTAGGCGGAGTACAGCGGCTAGACAGGCAAGCAATGGGACAGGTGTCAGGTCATAGAGCCTGCAGCAGGAAGGACACGCGGATGTGGATGGACTGGAGACATGGTGTTTCAGTCAGCTGATGACAGTGCATCAGATACTGAGACAATCACTTTGTAGGAGGACAGGCATTGGTCCACAGTAGATTGGTCCCAGTTGCTCATGAGCCTGCTGGAAGGCAGCAGACCTCTCAGGGAGAGTGTTGTAGAGCATAGCCATTCACTTCATTGCTGGAAACACAGGGCAGAAAGAGAAAAGATCTAGTTTCTCCTTATCAGCTTCAAAAGCATGCATTCAGATATCCAACACTCCCTTTAGGCTTTACCTCCTAAAGATAAATGTTCTGCCACCTTCCAGTGGTGCCAAAATATCCTGTGGAGGACATTTCAGGGTCAAGTAAATCATGCGGTGCTATCAGAATCCAAATAAGTTGAACGGTTCATTCTGGGATGTCAACAAAGGCCAAGTGGGATGAAGAATGAAAAGCCCTACTACTCTAAGAATCATGGGCAAATGGCAAAGAGACACAAAGGTAGCTTTAGAGAGGGCTACAACTGAGATAACTTTAGCATCAAGACAATGTACTTAAAAGATAGTTAAGTAACATTAAAATCCATTGAACAAAACAGAGAACCTTGAGCCCATTGTGATACAAAATAAGTTAAAGTAAGTAAGTTGAAAGTGTGATGAAAAAGTTACCTATGAAGCAAAAATAACCTCCCCACCAGAAACGTTAATTAAAAGGGAAAATAGTAACTGGTGAATAGACTACTCTAAAACAGTCAACATGCACATGGTCTTAGCTAGACAAAAATCTGTAGAATGAAAGCTTCCAAGGGTGGAGCTCATCTGTGTGGCCAATAGAATGACACATTATAGATAAATTTCTGGTGCTGCAATCATAGAAGACTATACTAGGAGAAGCCAGCTGTCATTTGGTAGGGTTACCCAAGCAGCCTTTAAAAGAAGACCAGAGAGTAGGGGTATTTTATCTTCCAATATCTAGCATTAACTGCAAGTCACATAGTAGGATGCACTTCTTAGTTTTTTAAGTTGGATAATTTATTTGTGTATATACACATGCATATGTGTGTGTGCATATTCATGTAGAGAGCTGGGTTACTCCATGTGGGTCTTAAGACCTTAAATCTCAGGTCTCTAGGCTTAGCAGCAGGTCCTTTAGATGATATGGCATCTCACAAGCCCAGATGTACCTGTTTTAAAATGGAAATCTCCCTAAAATATCTAGGAGTCTTAATCAGAAGGTCAATAACTTCATTTTTAATATTTTTAGAAAATAGATTTTTTTGTCGCATAATTGCAACATTTCTCTGAGATTCTTAATTTTTTACTTATGCAAAGTGAACAATAGTGTATTATAAAATGCTCTTGGCTTTAAAAAGAAACTTGTCTCTTTAAAAGGAATACCTTCATATTTTTTTAAAGTTTTATTATTTTTTAAAGCATACTGTTCTTTTTTAAAAGACTGTTACTTATTTATTTATTTATTTATTTATAAGTACACTGTAGCTGTCTTCAGATACCCCAGAAGAAGGCATCAGATCTCATTATGGGTGGTTGTGAGCCATCATGTGGTTGCTGGGATTTGAACTCACAACCTTCAAAAGAGCAGTTGGTGCTCTTAACCACTGATCCATCTCTCCAGCCCCAAGTTTTATTCTTTAAAAAAGTATTACCAGTCTGCTTTTGCTGAACATTCATGTGGCTTCCAGTGGTACTATTAAAAGCATCCAGTTGTTTGTTATTTTGAACAGTACTATTAAATATCTTTGTTGACATGTTTGAGTTCATGGTTTAGATTTTATTCAAGAAAAATTTCCAGAAATCCAGACGCTGTGTGAATGGCTATGCATCCTTTATTCACTTTAGCCATGTCCTTCTAGCCACAGACAATCTCCTGAAAAGTAAATGAAATTCATAATTTGCTAGCTATTTTTGTTTTCTTCTTTTTTTCTTCCCCACACACTAGAAAGCACTTTCTGTAAAACGGGGAATTTATCTGTCTGATTATCACTGTCTTCAACATTAAGACACTGAATATGTATTTGGAGCAGCAATAATTGCAAGCATTTAGTACACACTTGGCTCTGTCCTTAGGAGATTAATTCACTTATTCCTGGAATAGCTCTCATGAAGTAGGTGGTGTGATCATTTGTGTTGGTGGAGAAATTAAAGCATAGGGAGACCGTGTGCTCACTCAGGCAGATAGAGCTAGACACTGGCTTCAGCATCTCAGTAGCCACGGTCTCTTTCACACCTCTCACTGACTATACTAATCTATGAGCAAACAGTCAGTAGGCTTCTCTGAGTCCTTAATCAACTACAGATTTCAGGGTTTCCTTGTATCTGTGCTAAATAAAAGCAGTGAGGGTGACCAACGCTGTCTAAGATCCCAGGTAGTTTTCTGGTCCTTGGATGCAGCCCCAACTTACTACCTAATGATCTTCCTCTAGAATTAAAACCCATACAGGCATAAACTGCAAATCATCCTTGCCTGGTGAAATTATGGAGGTATCAACAGTCTATGTGCTTTGTACTGCAGATAAAATGGGGCGTCCGGGCCTCCTGCCTCCAGGAAACAGTCTTTATTACTGCATCTCAAACGCATCATGTCCTCCCCCCACCTGGGCTCCTTTTGCTTCCGCTGCCTGCTGTACCGCGCATGCCCAGGCTGTGCCTTCTGTTGAAGTTGCCATTCAACATTTCTTCTTGTTCATACTCTCTTGAAGACGCTTCCCTTTCTCAGATATCTGAGTCTCTTTTATGGTCTTTTCTGAGACTAGCGCTTCCATCAGTTGTGGCACAACTTAGCTCCTGAATAACTTACCTGCTCTTTTTAGTGTGAGTCATCTGGACAAACCCAAACGCAGATCACAATGTTTTGTGCCTTATACAAAATAAAGTAGTTTTGAATGAGTAAAGGCATTATCATGGGAACGTATAATGTGAATTTTAAACATCTTGAGAGAAAAAAAAATTGGAATCTTTCATGTCCTACATTAATAGGGAGTATGAAGTAAAGATGAAGTAGTAGTGGTTAAACATATTTATTGTCATATTATAATTTGGATCCCATCTTTGAAAGACTTAAAAATCACACTTCACTTTCAGTTCTGTAGTAAAGGTATTGTATTTATAGTTACAAATACCATCCGGGCTTCTGCCCACAGTGTCTCTTCTCCTTTCTTTAAGTGGGTGGTTTCGGGAAATCAAAGGTAATAAAAATCAATCAAAGAGTTAAGTGGAATTTTATTTCCAAGGTTAGTACTCAAGGGTGTGTTCCTGTTACAGAATTTTAACAATAAGCTTGTTTTTGAGTGTTTTGTTTAATGCCAAGCCCCCTTGCCAGCTCAAAGAAGAACTGTCCTCGAATCCTGTTCTGAACGAAACAATTCCTTTCCTAATACATACATTTTTTCAGAGGAAAACTTCAGGGAATGTTCTCCATTGCCTACTTGACAGGACTGTACTTGGCTGAGCACGGAGACAATGGCATTGCCTTCAACAGTAACAATGGCATTGCCTTCAACAGTAACAATGGCATTGCCTTCAACAGTAGCAATGGCATTGCCTTCAACAGTAGCATCCCCATCCCCAGGGGACCTTCTCCTTTATCCAGAATAAGGACACCTCAAGGTTTTTGTTCCTGATCTCAAACAGGGAGCCAAACGCACAAGTTCAAAGGGACATTAACAGTCTCTTAAAAACACCATTGCTTATGCAAATCACCTGTGGCCTTTGGGTGCTGCTGAGCCTCAAGCGTCCCTGAGGTAGCTGGACGTTAAATTTTAGTTTATTTATATTTGGTGTGTGATGTTTCACTTAGATAGAGCTGGCCATGATGAATATGATTCAGTTTACAATTCGTGTTTATTTATGTTCTTTGTTTTTATACACACACACAGCATAGCTTCACTATACCATGAGTTATAGAGGGAAATTTAGAAGCTAACATATTATTGTGGAGAATGTCTAAACTATCGAATTATCATTCATTTTTTTGTACTAGCAATTAGAGCCATTAGAGCCTCTGCCTGCTAAGCATAAGCTGCCCCATGAAGCAGCTGTCCCCCCAGCTCCTGACTTCTGTTACATCTACTGTTATTCACCAAGTCAACTGACTTGATATTCTCTGGACCATACTTATAAATATGGATTAAACATTTAGAACTCTATTTTATAGAATTCATTTTCACAATGTGAATGAAATATTTTAAATTAATGCCAACTATCATTTTCAGATTTAATACCTAATCTGAAAAAAACTTCAGCACAACTATAAAGTCAAAGTATAATTATTTTAGAGTTTAGCCTACTGGAGTCCTAGGATTTAGCTTAGTTGAGCTGCTCATGGAATGTCACATTTTCTGTGTGGCTTTTGCAGACGACAGAGGGAAGTTTCTCCTAAGCCTGAAAAGGTTAACATTGAGGATATTGACAAAGATTAGCCCAGGGAAAAAGCATACAAACTTAAACACTTGAGGAAGGGGGGAGAAGCACAATACAGTGGACAAATACAGGATGGGACTCTCCATCCCACTAGCCAGAAATATCAGAAACATGCCTTTTTTTTTTTTTTTTTCTGTAAGGGAGGTGGTGTTTGCAGAACATACACTCCACATTTTTATTGGCTTAATTAAGACTCCAGAAAATCGCCCCTTTGGTGTTTGCGTGTGCCTGAGACATGATCTGGTCATGGGAGTCTGTCCAGTAGGGGTGCATTTCTGTTTTCCATACTGAGATAGTAGAGTTTCAGACTGAGCACGGGAGACAGCTGCGTTCCCGTCTGCAGCTGAATATTCATATGGGAGAGATAGAGTGCATGTGTAGAGAGGAGGGAGAGACCTGAGAGGACTTGGATTTAGTACCTTCTTTTAAAGGTTGTTAATTTTCTTTTCATAAAACTATTCCGCTTAACAAAGTCTGCCATAGTTTTGAGGTATCCTTCCCTGAACCCTCACATCTCTTATTCATATTCATAGTAAGTTTTTGACCATAGTCTTTCTAGATATACTTCATTTGGAGGATGGCTGAAACCCTTCCCACTCCTGCCCCACCTTTTTCTAATTCTGTTACCAGTTTCTAAACTTTATGTAGGATAGGGTATCTTTGGGGATACATGCCGCAACGGGAAGAAATTATTGATTTGTATATTAGATGCCAGATATTTAATAGGCATTTGCAAATCGCATATGTTAACTGTAGAGTTTTAGTTTGCTTTAAAGTAATACTGAGAACGTGGGCAATTGCTTATGTGGAGATGTCTGTGCGGGCAGAAGGTATTTCTCTTTCTCTTCTGTTTGTAGCCCTGCTGTGCTTGTACATGAAATGCCTTTGTTCTCATATTTTCTGCCCTATTATCATGGTCTCTAAGTGCTTTGTCTTCGCCTCTCTGGTTTATTCCTTGTGCCTTAGTCAGTGATTTGAGTGAATAACTTTGTTTACATTGAACGGAGGTCTGGAGCAGGGCTTTCTTTTTGATGAGGTGAGAGAGTGATAAAGAAAAAAACCCAGAGAAGTGGGCTAGATAGAAGGGGAAGGCAGGGTTGAAGAACCAGGTAAAAAATCAAAACAGTAAAATAAAAAAACAAAACAAAACAAAAACAAAAACAAACCCGGAGTGGGTGGAGGGGAGAAAGAGCAAGCTAAGGCAGGACAGGGGCTTTGCTCACGTCTGTGAAGTCGCAGGGGCTTGTCACTGGGGTGGAGAGAGATCAACAGACCAGCATTTTCCCCAGGCTTGGGCGCAAGCTTGTGAAACTCCTGGTGTATTAAGGAACCTCAGCTGGGATTTGCTGAGGACAAATGCTGTAATGTGTTAGTCATCCATTATCGGCTTCTATTTTTGCAGGTTCCGAATGATGACTGACGCGGGTCTGCGCGATAGCCCTCACAGCCCCTGGCTTTGCGAGCGATAAGGACCCTGCTCATCCCAGCCCTGTGGCTGCACCGGCCGGGCGCTCTGGAGGGCGGGCGGCTCCCTCGGGCGGGCGGAGCGGACTCCAGCGCCGCTTCCCACGCGTCCGGAGCGAACGGAGCGGACCTGGCTGGCCGCGCATCGCCCTCGACCGGGGCCATGAAGTAGCTGCGACCGCCAGCCTTGCCCTCCCGCCGGCCCGGCCACTGCCCGCTGCCCTGGTCCTGCGCGGACATGGCCGGACGCACCCGCGGCCGCCTGATGCTGCTGCTGCTGGGGCTGCTCGCCCTGCAGAGCTGCTGCCTGGCCTTCAGAAGCCCACTTTCTGTCTTTAAGAGGTGCGTGCTCAGCTTGTTTGTTTCCTTTGGACAGGAGGAAGGAGGTTGGGGTGGGTTCTGTGCATTGCTCCTTAGAAATGTAGTCACTTGGAGTAACCTGGTCCTTAAAAAAAAAAAAAAAAAATCTCTACAAGGCTGATTTTCTCTACCTAAAACGTCTTCCAATTTTAGCTCAGTAACTTCTCCTGAAGTGCTCCTTGCATTAAAAGCCCACTCATAGTTCGGTAGCCAAGCTGCTACCCTGGCTTTTGGAACTCCAATTAGAAGTTGTGATTTCCAGAACTAATCGCTCCCTCTTGGGGAAATATTTCAGAAACTGCAATATAGTTGTTTAGACTTGAATGCCTTCCTATATGGAACAGCTGGAGGAATAAAATACCAAGATAGATCGGCGGTGGGGAGAAGATCATTGGCTATAATAGCTCACTAGGAAATATCGAGCTGTATACACGCACCTCGTAATTACCATATGAAATATTTATGTACTCGTACGTTTGTAATTCACATTGCAGTCTTTATTTCGCCCTCATATAACTAACTGTACCTAGCAAGGCTGTGTTTAGGGTTTTCTGTTGTTTGTTTCGGATTAGTAATGTTGGACGCTCATAGTTGACAAAATGACACGGGGTTACAGTTCACAGTCTTGCCACTAGAAAACCAGCGTGCGTGTGAGGATGAGAACGCCTTCATTAAGTAGAAATAAATATGGATTATAAGCTTTTATTGGGTCGAACTTTATATCCTGCTTAGTTCTTTTGGTTTTATTTTGCTTACAAATTGGTTGTGAGCTGTTCATAGACAATAATGTGATTCTGGGACTTAGGATTGTTACAGAGCCATTACATCTTACAGTTTTTATTAGATCTACATTAATAATCCTTAAACTTAAGGACATAGGATTTATTTCTACCCTTCCTATTATGTTCAAGAATGTTCAAATTATCTTCTTAAGGTTTAAAGAAACTACCAGATCATTTTCCAATGAATGCCTTGGCACCACCAGACCGGTCACTCCTATTGATGCATCAGATTTTGCACTGGATATTCGAATGCCTGGGGTTACACCTAAAGAGGTGCGTGGAATTCTGTATATTTATTACCCATGTGTTCTGTGCGCTGTCTAAAATTAAAAAGAAAGCAAAGTCCTTGCATTTATAACTGTAGAAATTTCTTTGCTTTTGGACTTTCCAGCTGAGACTGCCATACTGTGAGAGGCGTAAGACTTCAAAGGAAAAATATTCAGTTAAATTATGTTTATGAAAACATTACCCATTTTGTTATTTGTGACTCAAGCAGAAACTTAAAAAAAAAATCTATGTTTTGAGATTCTCTATGGAGAAATGTCCTCTGTAATACGGCGTCTAAATATGCACTAAGATAAGGCAACGTGTTCTAATGAAGGAAATGAGGCTGAGCAACTGCATCTACCAGATTACTGTGTTTTTAAAATACCCTTCCAAGGCAGCCACCATTACGGTAGGAAATCCTGTTTGATGCCAAGAACTTGAAAAAGAAAACATTCCACGGTTTGGAAAGTTAAGAAAACTATTCGCACAGGTGGCCCATGAATTTTCTAGAGCTATATTTTGAAGAGATAACAGCAGTGCTCACACAGACGTGTGTGGCAGAGCATGTGAAGTCGAAGGAGGTTGCTAGGCATCCCATGTCTTAGCACACACAAGAAGCTAACAGTACCACTGCCGTGTGTACAAGGTGTTTCATTAAGCATGAAAGGCCAGAAATAATTATGCTCTGCAGCCAGGCAGTGCTGGGATTTATGTATGTCATTAAAAGATAGCCCTGTGCTTTTGAAGGGCTGCAGACGGTGAGAGGCCTGAATGTGGGAGAGCTGACTGATGACTCAGTCTTAGAGATAATGCACAATTTCCTCTTTTCCCCTTTTAGCACTGGGAAAATAAAAGTATTCTATTTATTGAGGTAAAATGACTTTTGAAATGGACAAGCAGAGGCCCTAGAAAATACATGGACCTCTTACTTGAGGGTAATACCTGACAGTATTTGAAGACTTGAGTATGATCATCTGTAACTACTGTATAGCTATATAAGACATGGCCCACACTGTCACCACATGGCCACATCACCAGGCAGGTACCTCTTCTGTACATTTTATTTCTGTCTTGGCCCTGAATTTTATAATCAGCTTGTTTAGTATTTAACTACGATACTAAAACCAGAACAGGAAGAACACAAGCCCCCACCCAAGAAATTAACTGTTTGCTTGTTTGTTTGTTCTCAGTTTTAAAATGTGGTTTTAAACTATATTTATTTAAGCTTAGCTGCTTTTTTGTATATAAAATAGCCACAAATTGATCATCTCTCTTTCTTCCTTCCTTCCTTCCTTCCTTCCTTCCTTTCTTCTTTCCTTCCTTTCTTTCTTCCTTTTTTTCTTTGTTTCCTTGTTTTAAGATTGTTTCTCTCTATACTGTGAGCTGCTCCAAAGCTCCTGCCATTCCTCCTGCCTCAGTCTTCTCATTTCATCAAAGACAGGAATGTGTTAGTCTGTCCAGCTTCTGTCTAAAACACTCTAAAAGACAACTTGTCTTTTATCAGGTTCCCCGCAAAAACATTGCTTTAATCAAATAATCAATTAGTGCTATTTGAAAATACTTATTCTCCTTATTAACAATAATAGTAGACAATTCTGTCTCAACCACTACTCTCAGAAAGAGTAACCATAAGAGTTAATATTTTTAAAAATGTGGGAGAGCTCTGTTTGCATAAAGTGATTCTATTCAATTTTAGAATCTTACATGAAAGAGGCATGCAGTGTTCAAGCTGCTGCTGCTTGTCTGGCATTGTAGGCCCAGGACTTTCCCTCATACGGTGGCCATTTGTTCGGTGCCTTTGCAGCTGAATTGCCCTCCTCTCTGCTCTTTCTCTAAGACCCTGTGGTTCCCAGGAGTCATCTCAAGAGGGGGAATAAATGGACCGGGGCTAGCAGATGGCTGGATCTGGCTTCCCTTCCACAGTGATTGATTACAAAAAAGATCTGTGTACTAGAGCAGCCCAATCAACCCTTAGGACTTTTGCTAAGAATGCTTCTTTCTCTCTTATGTGAGTGACAAGCATGGAGTCCTGGTGTAACTATCTTTGTGGGAACTGTGTACCTAGAATAGTATAACAGAACACGTTGTAGAGAGGCTCACCCAGTGGACGCTTTTGGTGATCTCAGTCTTGTGGGCCCCATTGCTTATGTTAGCCTAGTTCATACAAGCTGGGTTGAGGCTGGTCTTGCTTGCAACTGCAACTTGCAACCGGATGGGTGATTTGGGTGCTCTGAAACAGCTTGGACCTGGTTAGAGCGTCTCACCACATTTCCTCAGCCTTCTGGATCTAGCATGCTCTGCTTATTGGCCGACTTACAGATGATGCATCTTATAAGCATTCATGAAACACAGCGGGCTGCCCGTGACGGCCAGATAGAAAACCTCTCTCCTCCTCACCGGGGCATGGCTTGATGAGGTGGCCACAGAGGTGTGAAAGTGTAGGTACGTTTTTTTTTTTTTTTGTGGAAAAAAGCAACCACTCTTGCCTCACAATGTGGCTAAAACTGGAGCTAACACAGACACAGGTCAGCAGAGAGAAGATGGAAGAGCAAGGGAGAATGAAGAGTGTTGGGATGAAGAAACTAAAGGTAGAAGAGAAATGGGAGTTGAGCGAGATAGGCACAAGGCTAAAAGAGGAAAATAAAATGATCAAGAATGAGAATAAATGGGGAAGATATAGAATATCTGGAATATGAAGCAGATCATGCTTCTTACATCAAGGAAGGGCAAAGAAGAAAGGAAACTAGAAAGCTGGGAAGTACACTGAGATTTCCTATTGTCTGTGGCTCAGTAGTGAAACAGAATTTGTGCAAGGTCATAATGGACAGAAGCAAGACGCTGGTTTCAATAACCATGAGAGGTCTGAGAAATGCATCATTCAGTCTAGACACTAGGAAGTACTGCTTCTGTTTTGGAAATGATGGGTGTGACAGAAGTAAGACTGATGGGACTGTCTTGCTTGAGAAATAAGATTGTAGGCTGGCATAGGAACGTAAGCAGATGTGCAGTAGAGGTGGAGGAGACCTTAGGCATAATTCACATAGTAGGGCAACTAACTACACAGATGGAATCCAATTCTAGATTACTATGCAAAAACTCAGCCTGTTGTGTCAGGCCTCAGCTCTGAGGTTCTTCCCAATACAATAGAAGTTCAGGATGGCTGTTAAAAATTACTCCATTAAACCTGCACCAGTTTGTTCAGGAGAAGTAACTGGGACTTTATTACAATATCATTTTTAAAATTTTATTTTATCTTATTTATAATAGTATGTGTATGAGAGGGGAAAGATGAGAGAGAGGAGAAAGAAAGGAAGAGAAAGAAGAAGAGAGGGAAGAAGGAAAGGAAGAGGAAGGGAGGGGAGGGGAGGAGAGGAGAGATGCATGTGTGTGGAAGTCAAAGGTAGACTTTCAGGAGTTGATGTCTCCTTCCACTGTAGAATCTGGCAATAAAACTCATCGTCACCTTTGTGAGGCAAGCACCTTGTACCCACTGTGCCACCTCACCACCCTCCAGGATATGGTTTTATTTGTTTATTTCAGCCTCTAATGTTCTTCATATAATCAAAACAAAACTCTTCAAGTAGATTTCCAGGAATTATGTGTTCAATAGAGCACTACTTTGTGTCCACCTGGTACTGTGTTTAGTCCTCAATAAAAAAATTGCAAAACCAAGAGACAAAAAACAAACAGGCAAACAAACAAAACTAGAGGAAGAACTAAGGAGTGCGGAAAGCCTGAGAAATGTCTTCACTGGGGAAGAGCAGCAATTGCTTGTCTTGTACCAAATGGTCAGCCCTGAAAACCAGGTAACATTACACAGGGTAGGAGGATTGAATTTATATACTTAGGAACACACACACACACACACACACACACACACACACACACACACACAAATTAAAGTACATGTTTAAGAGAAGGCTATAGAGTTATAATTTTCCTTTTGTTATTTTTTTTAATTTAATCTTATGCCTCAGCGAGTGATCAGGAGGCATCTGTGCAGTATAAGACTACCTTGTGACTATCAGTTTTCTCATTAAGATTTGGGATCTTTTTACTATGTTCTGTACCTCTTAAGCACTTTTTAGGAAGAGAACATATTTTTGAGTGTTCGAGTGTTTATTATAGACTACTATTATTGTATACTTTATAACCATTGTCTCATTAAATACCATAAAAAAATCCTATTCAAGGTCTTTTTTTTTTGGCATAAAAAATTGAGTCCAAGAGAGATTAAAATAACCTGACCACAGCCAAATGTCCAGTAAATAGAATACAACTTCAAATTCAAACTAACTTGGATCTGAAACTAATGCTTTTTGTTTTAATTCTGTTCTATAAATCTGTTAACAGTTGATGTGAGGAGAAATGTAGCTATCAATGATACAATTCAGAAAAAGACAAAGTAGCCATATACTTCATACACCAAGAGGTGGAACTGCCAATAATAATACATAGTAACAGAGAATGTTGCTGTTTATTTTATATAAGTGTGTCTATTTAGTTATACATACTTATTAAAAATATGTATAATTATTCTTGTTAAGCAAAATACAGGTTGCTGAGCCCATCCAGAATGCCCAAATCTGTCCTTCTTAAACACTTCCATGCAAGAAGAAGGAAAGGCTGTTTGTGGATCTGAACTCCTTCAATTTCTTCTCATCCCCTAATTGTTAAAAGACACATTAAGAAGCAAGTTTACCCTATTTTATCCCAAATTTTCCATGAGTCCTATCTAAATATAAACCATAGTTCAGCGAACTATTTCTTAACCTGTCAGACAGCAAATGCTTTCCTTTGTGTGGTACGCAGCCTCTTGACTGTTGTGGTTGGAAAGCAGCGATATAGAACATGGAAAGGAGCGATATAGAACATGGAAAGGAGCGATATAGAACATGGAAAGCAGCGATATAGAACATGGAAAGGAAGGCCTTAGCTGTGTTCCAGTATGGAGTTCTATCTGCTAAAACAGCCAGCCAGCTTATGAGCAGCAATTTCTCTGTCCCTGATCGAAACAACTGCATCTGTCATTTAAGCTAATAAATGGATTTAACCTTTGGTATCTCATGAACCTTGTCTGACTTACAGAACAGGAAGAATAGAAATATCAATGCAGGGTTATCAGTGCCTTAGTCTGTTTTTCTTAGTATTCAGTACTTATGTTTAAATGATCCTCTAAGCCTGAGTTCTTTTATTTGGAACATTGCATTTCCTACTTCAACCATCTCAGTAAGTAAAGTAGTGATGCCTGCCATATAATTTTTCCAGGTAAGATACACTAGCATCTTTATCAACATGACATTCTCTCTCATGGCTCATAAGCAGTATGCCAGTACATTGTGTTGCTGTCGTCCACAAACACAGCAGCATCCAGACTTCATCACCGTGGCCATCTCTCCCTTTCCTACGGAGAACCATGTGTTCTTTCTGCACCATTGTCATAGTGCTCTAACTGGCCTGCTTTGTACCTGTACATCCCTAGAGTGTGCTCCACACAGCAGCCACAAGAATCTTATTAAAGCAGAAGTCAGGCCACGTCACCCTTCTCAACACTTCAAATGTTGCCAACACCACTCAGACTTAAATCCAAGTCCTTTAAAGTGACCTCCTCAGCCCCTCATCTTTCCTCATACCTTTCCCATTCTTGTCTCTTACCCCTCATGCTTGTGTTATAAGTCGCGTCAGAGGTAAACAAAACTGACTGCCGCAAAGCTGGGCGACACATTTTGAACGGCGATATAAAATCCTGTGTGAACTGCACACGACCGCAGTTTGTGCTGAAGTGACTGAGCACTGTAAAGGGGGAATTAGAGAGTGAAGGTGTGGAGTAAACAACTGGGACTCAGGAGAGTCGGGAGAGGAAGAAGTTACAAGGGTTCGTCAGGATAGATGAGATGAGGCCAGATGAATCCGCTTGCTGCCAATGGCCAAAGTTGTTGTTCTGTCCACTTCCAGGGTCCGGGAGCCAGAGGCTTTATTTTTTCAGGTGTGGCTAGGGTAGACAGCAAGTCTGTTTCCCCAACTACAATTTTCTTAAGCAAGCACTTAGAGAAGGTTCCCAGTTCATCTTAGCGATGCAGGGTCAAGCTGCTGAACAGTCAGCCTTTATTCATGTCTTCGTAGACGAAGATTAAGCCTAGCCAAGGAGGCTTGGAAGAGCCTGACTTGGACTGGGTCAAGGATATCCTATTGGCTGTGGTGGGTACCGGGCTGGCTGCAGCCTCTTAGGTGAGATAACTCTGTTGTTTCCTTTGTATAATAGGACCGGCAGTTTGTGACGGGATTGAGGATAAACCCACTAACATGTATAAAGCTCAGTAAATGTTATCATAGTAGGAAATGCAGCGTCCTGTATTGTAAGCCTGCAGGATTGTTGAAATGAACAATGAACATTGAGAATATGGCGACAATGCCTCATTAGTTAGGAGTATCATAGGCAAAGTTTTCTGGAATGCATTGTAGGAGAAGGTTAGAGTCTACATCTCTCTCATATTTTCCTGAGGAAAATATCTACGGAGACAGACAGTAAAAGTTGAAAAATCCGGTAAGGAAAGATCATTGAAAACAAAAATTTAGCATGTCTATAAACATCTAGAAATAATATTATGAACAAATAAATGATCAGAAGTACACCCCTCATAATTTCATCTTTTAAAAAAGTCTACTAATAATTTAAAGGCCTATGTATCTGGTAACAAAACAGTTATATACATACCTCAAGTACCAAAGTATCATTTCAGATGTATAGAATAAGTATTCACAGTAAAGTAGATTGAAATACGATTGGGAAGTTATATGTGAGTGCTAGGGAGATGGGCTTATCAGTAGATAAGGCTTGTCAGAAACTCAACATGAGGATCGGAGTTGGGACCACTAGCACCCACGTAAAAGGCTAGGGGTGTGGCTCAGCTGATGTGAGTGGGAGGCCCTTAGTCTAGATCCTAGCAAAGTATAAAATGGCTGCCACTCAGCCAGGATCCAATGCTGTAGAGTACAGAGGCAGAGGATTCCCAGAGCTTGCTAGCTGCCACCCTAACTCCACGTTCAATTAAAGAGCCTGTCTTAAAAGAACCAGAGTAATGGCGTAGAGCCTCTGACACATGCATGTCCCATGCAAGTGTGTACATATACACATATATTGGTGTGAAGTGTGATTCTGCCCTAATTAAGCCAGTTTAACACAAAACCCTGATACACACATGTGCATCTGCCTAGATGTCTTTCACGTCCATTTGGTTATATATGCTGAGCCAGACAACCTAGACGTGGGAATAAGTGCCTGTGGTTCTAAGGCCTTGAATAATAGAAGAGGACGGCAGAAGATTTTTAAAAATTTTTTTATCTGTTTTATCATTAAAAACACCATCTATTATTTTAATACTAACTGTTGAATTGATTAAAAAAAACAACAAAGTAAACAATATCCCCAATGGAAACAACGCAGTGGGCCTTGTGTTCTAATATAAACCTCTAACATTTAGAAATCTCTACAGGGGTTTTTCCATACAATGCCTCTAATGAATAAATTTTTAATTCCCATTCCTCTGCTTTGTAGCACCGCCATTAAGGGATGCTGATTAGTTAAAGAATTTAGGAAATTTGGTACATGTTTAGAAGCAAATAGCGGCAGATTTGTGGAGGGGTCGGCATTTTTCTATTATGGTCAGTCCGAAGACATTTATGGAAGGCAGCCATGCATTTGTCTCCACATTAGCAAGGACAGTGATCTTCCCGGCACTTAGCCACTAGGAAGGTCTCTTTTTTCTCTTATTTTCAGATACACATAGACTGAATTAATGTTTCACTAACCAGACTCAAGAAAAGCCTTTGGAACCGTTCTGCATGGATTCTTTGAAAAAAAAAAAAAAAGTACAGAGTATGCTCTTTCAAGGCAAGGATAGCTCTTCACACACAATGCATTGCACTTGGTTTAATATAAGGAGACAAATCGGATATGTACATTAGAGGGATAATTGACCCATTCAGCAAGCCTCAGAGCACTGTTGGAGAGTGATGTATATAAAATTTCTACTGTACCGTGTCTCACTCCCACCTTCAGCTAATCTGGTATTAAAGGAAAACATTTGCCATGGCAACATTGATTTAGAAAGGGCCGGTGATGTTTCTCAGCTATTAAAATATTTCCATAGATCTCTATGCACACACAAGTTTATACTTTGACAGCCTTATTTCATAATTTTATAGATAACTGAGAAGGCGTTACCTGATTAGATTTAGGTGTTACAGTTTGGAAACAGAACTATGAAAAATAAACTCATAACAGAAACTGACATCACATTAAGTAGAAACAGGAAAACACCACTGACGTATTTCAGCCCACATTATTTATGGGAATGAACATCTTGTGCATTGAGCCTCCAGAATTAGGGTTAAATCATTTGCTTCCAACTAAATTATCATTTAGCTATGGAAATGCAAATTCCATTTACTTCAGTTTCCACAAATATTACACCAGATATAGTATTAAGTTTTGACACTGTGGATATATTAAATATTAATTTTATCTCCTTAATGTTTTTTTTCATAAATGCCATAGTGCTGTTCAGAGGTGATTCCTTGTTGTACTTCCATTTATTCAAGGCAGGGTATGAGAGTGGTGGAGAGAAGAGAGATTGGTACCCGAAGCAAATGTGGCTATTAGGGAGGGGACTCTAGTCCGGTCAAACAACTTTAGAAGTTAACAAATGGTAGCTATATTGTTTTTCTGCTATTATCACCCCTCCATGGTACCAAGTGGAGAAAATTGTGCCTAGGAGTCAGGAAATAAAGTTTGTGCCCTAAATAGTCTAGAGCCGAAAGCAAAAATTTATCTTGCTCAACATGAAACTTTTGTCTCCTCAAGAGGTAAATATCATTCTACCTTCTACCTGTCATTTTGTTAATCAGCACAGTAAGCTGGCATTTGGAAACCCACAGATATCAAGTGTACAGGACTTCTAGTCCTTCAATCAACAGTGGTAGGAATCAGAAGAAATACATAAGGCATCTCATGCGCTTGCTGCCCACTGAACTAATTCTGTTTTCCACTTTGGTTGGTAATGACCTTGTAAAAACAAACAAACAAAAATCCCCTCCGATAGCCCAGGACCACTGAAGTGATTGAAAGGGCAAATCTGCAAGTCTCCACTGTCTTAAGGCTTTGGAGCCTGCTGCCCTGTGGAAATCTCTAGCTTATTAGAAGATAGTGTCTTCCTTCTTGTCACTACCTTATTAGGCAGTGTTCTCCCCAAGATCTCAAAGTGTCAGCTGTCAAAAAACTTAAGAGATGCTTGAATCTAAGATGGTTTGCTTACTTTTACAAATGAACCCCTCTCTGGAACATATTTATTGTAGGTAAGAAACTTTTAAGATGAGGGACATTTGCCAATTTGTTTTCTGCCTGTGTCATTTACATTTGCCATGAAGGACATTGATTTTGTTAAGGTGACGGTCATGTGGGGCAATGCAGGACATCATTGAGAAGTCATTTTCCCTGCAAGGCAAACGGAGACCTCGTGAGTCTCAGCACGTGTGTCATGTGTCTGAATTCACAGGGTCAATGTAAGCATAAACACCAGCTCTTACAGCTCGGAGCCTCCCATTAGACATGAGCTCTACCACAGAGCTATGCCCACAACCCTACAGTTTCAACGGCCATTTATGTGAGAGCGTGGGAATATACGCAAAATTATTCTTTCAAATCTTTTCCTTGGTAAATATCAGCCTTTGAGGCTATTTCTTAGCCCCTCTCGTGCCTTTCAATATCTTGTCATTATTGTTCCCTACATTCCTTTCTCAGTATTGAGATGTCACTCACTGTCATTCACTTAACATATTATGTATTATAATGAATATAATAATCTTGCTACGTAGGCATTAGTTATAATATTACCTTTGTGGGAGAAGTAAAAAGAAGTCTGCTTATATATCACTCTGGGCCATCTCCCAGATGATGTCATATCTCTTCATTGAAATATATGCACTCTGTCTTTCTTGAGATGCCCTGTATAGATTTCCTATGGATAATCTAATAATAAAAGTGATAACAAAATGAAGCAATACATGTGATAATTAGCTCAATCTAGAGGCCCACTGGAACAACATGTGCAGTTTTGTCCACCAATTATAAGTGATTCCTTAAGACAATAAGCCAACATTGAACGTGGGATGTATGACTGTGTGAATTTCCAGTAGTACTGTCTTATTGAAGTCCTGACCCAGACTGATGGCAACACCTCCTGGTCTTGTTCATTGCTGTATCCACGGAGCCTGAAATAGTGCTTTCTGTTCAATAAAGATCCATTAAATAAGAATTAAATAAGGGAAAAGGAATTCTTTCCACATCCTAAATACCATCCACCTCACACACGTGCCAGTGTTTATTAATGTGGATTATGAGCTATGAGCCTCACCCCCATTCCCTTCAAGTTTAAGTGGCATTCTTCAGCTCAATGCTTTTATTTCACCTGCTTCCCAGTTTTGTACTTTTGCATGATCTTTCCTGACTTTTAATAGCTTATTTGGAGTATACCTAAAGTTCATGAACTTTAAGTGTACAATTTGGTAAACATTTGCAAGTAAGTGCCTCTTCATAATTGATACCATAAAGAACCTCTCTGTCACCCCAGAGAGCTCTCTGCCTCTGTGTCCTCTCCCTATCCATTACTCACCTGCCCACTGGTCTTTCTGTTACTGTGGCTCGGCCTTTCCCAGATTTGTATTACTTATGATCACAATTGCACAGCAGAGTCTTTTGCCTGACTTGTTAAAGACTCATCTCTAACAAGTGACCTAGGTCCCCTCTACCTTTTTGGATTTGTAAGAGTGGTTATAAAGGAAGCTTCTCTCACTGCAGTTGACTCCAGAGCCTGTGATTTTAATCATTATGTTATTATGGTTTCAAATAAAAATATTCATCTTAATATTCTCTGATGTAGCTTTTGATGTAGTCAAAACTCTTTCTCCAAATGTGTTTGCTGTGTCATGGTATGGCATCAATTGCCACAACAGTATAAATGGCATATGGTCTGCCATATTGCCCCATTTGTGACTCTTTTAGATCATGTCCAGGCTGTTCTTCCCCAAATCCCCATTTTCTACGATATGTAGTGCATTTGATATTCTCTTTGTTTAAGTGCTATTTCTTCTTTTATGTGTATGAGTGTCTGCATGCATGTATATGCATATGCATGTGTATCCATTGTCCACATAGGCCTAAAGAAGTTCGAGATATTAGAGCTAAAGTTGCAGAGAGTTATGAAATGCCCTAAGAACAATGTTCTTAGCCCTTGAGTCATTTCTCCAGTGCAACCATTTTTTCCCTTTTAAGGAGTTGTCTTTGAATATCTGAATGCCCTTGATACCTCTTTGTGTTCCTTGTATCCTCATCTTCTGTTGGTTTATAAGTCTGAGTCCCTTGTCCTGTGTGAACCCATCTGAGTCTCTCAAACTGATCTGGGGCCATAATGTATGCCTCTCTTAGAGACCGTTGTCACTTGTAGTGGTCGATCCTTCATCTTTTAAACTTCTCACACTAAAGCAGAGGGTCACTGAAGGAGAGCAGCAGTGGCCTATTATTCCTCTTAGTGCACAGTCTGCCGGGGCATGCTCAGACTGAACGAACAACTATCTCTCATCTGTATTTAAAAAGAAGCTTGTTCCTTCTTGCCAGGCCTTCAGAGGACTCTGCTTACAAATTGCTTTGTATATGTGGGAAGCTGGCTCAAGGCCCAGTAACAATTGTCTAAGTCATAAGACTACATATCAGTGCCTTGGAAAGTGCTTGGTCCCCACTATGCATTACTAAGTACTTCTTAAGGATGCTCAGGTACTGACCTAAGGAAACAGGTGACTCAGTCCCTGAAGTATTTGCCATGTGAACATGAGGTCCTGAGTTTGATCTTTAACACCCATGTGAAAAACCAGTGGCCACAGTCTATGCCTGTAATCCCAACACTGAGGAGGCAGAGGCAAAAGAAATTAGACTGGTCTTCCAGTCTAGTTGAATTGATGAGCTCCTGGCTCAGTGAGAGACCCTGTCTCAAGCTATGTAGAAAGTGACCAAGCAAGACAGCTTCTCACTTTGATTTCTCATTTCCACATGCTTGCACACACACCAAAGAATGGTTAGTTGTTGGCCGTGTTCTTTGGTCAAGGCACAAAGCATATTAGCAAATCTAGATTGATTAGGCAACTAGACTTCAAAGGAATTTATGGCTTAGTGTGCATCCTGTCTCTTTGGTTGACATGGTTGGAACCACATCAAGCTGTTTACGGTCTTAGACACTAAATTTAGGTCTTCCTTTGAAACCTTATAAAAATCTGTCTCTTTCCTGCTATTTAATTTCCTATACTTCCTGTATTCATTCTCAAGACTCTTGGCCATGTCCTATTCTTACAGAGCTTTTGCTTGGCAGACCACCACCACCCCAGCCACCCACCACTACCACCAACACCAACACCGCCATCTGACTTTAAAAGGAAAACAAATGTTGTTTTGAGTTTTGAGGCATAATTTTACTGCTGCTCATGCTGGTTTCCAGATCCTGGGCTTAGGAGACAGACCTAGCCTCAGCCTCCTGAGGTCATAGACTCAGGCATATGCTATCCCTAGCGCCTTCCCTCCTGATTAACCTAGTTAATACATTCTGGTCTTCCAGAACTCAGCCTAGATATCACTCTCTCCAAGAAAAAGCACTTGAACTCTCCTCCACGTCCTCTTTTTAAAAGACTTATCTCCTCTCAAGACTCTCTACTTCTTCAGGGGACTAGCATTCAAACCTGAAGGGAAAACTCATTGTTAAGTGCCTTTATTTCTCCCGTAGGCCTACCTACCACATTAGGACAGGAAATCACATCTTCTTTTGTTCACTGTAGTATTGCTTTAGTCCAGTGTGCATTGATATTAGACTCAATGTATGTTTCTGGAACAGACAGTCATATGGAACATATGTTTTATAAAGAGATGAGTATCCACCCATTGCTAAAGTCTTTCTCCAGGTTTATGGTAATAACTTCTCGTTTATCTCCTTGTAATAACTTCTGGTCCATCTCTTCTCTCGCTGGGCCTTCCCTGTGTCTTTTAGTTTCACCCAAGTTGGCTTCTTACAGAAATGTGC
>NW_022196896.1:123136995-123185444 GCF_008632895.1 Mastomys coucha
AAGTTCAAATTTAGATCATATTAAAATTCTCTCATCGAAATGAGGAGACACATTCTACTGAAATCGGAGTCCTCCCCATCTCCCATGCCCTCTTATGTAGCTTTCTTCAGTCTTTGAAGCTTGTATTCTCAGACTTTCCAGACCTGGAATTTCAGTGCCAATTAGTAGCTATCAGTGTCTCTGTATCTCATGGTTTTGTTCCAATTAATTATTCAGCTCCGAGAGTCTTTCTCTTGTGCTCTTTATCTAAAATTTCCCCTCTAGGATTCCAATTCAGCCTCTTTTCAGAGACTACAGAAGCCGAAAGAAACCCAGATCGCTTCCTTTTGTTTCAGAGGTTTAGATTTTATAATTCTTTAAAAGCAAACACAAGAGCAGAGATACAAATTCAGGGACATATTTTGTGTGCTCTGCATTCTCCACCGGCTTATCCAGATGGACTTTTCTGTCCTACTGTAAGGTTCCAAGGGGTAACTGTTGTGGACATGTCCTTCAGGATCTGCCTTGTTCTCTAGCTTCCTTATTGACTTTAAGAGTCCAGTGGCCATCGCTGTTTCTAGTTTGGGCAGTTTTTCCTCTTTTTACGTCATGGGACTGGATAGGAATCGCTTGCTGCTTTTTTAGCCTCTGGGATGATCCGACATCCTTCACCTGCTTCCTTTAGCCTAGCCCACATCTTTGCTCCTATCTCCTTGGTTACATTCTCTTCAGTTGCCCCGTTGATTTGAACCTTTCTATTCATTCCTAAGAGAAACGTGGTTAAGTTGTTTAAAGGTTAAGGGTGACAAGTGAATGCTCTCATCCAAAAATGATTGAGCTTAAAATTCTGTTCACCGGGTCTGGAAAATGAGTGAGCCCAGTGTGCATTGCAAGTGCTGGCATCTGCTCACAAAGTAAGGGTTGCGAAGGAGTTGTTTCCCATCCTTCCATTGGTCTCTCACACTCTGTAATCTGTGAGGTGAGGAGGCCTCTGTCTGAAAATGGCAGCAAATTTATTTATTTATTTATTACTAGCATATTTCCAAGCTATGAGGAAAAGGGGTTATCTACTGAAGTAAAATGAAATATTTATGTTTATGATGTCAGATGGACTGATGACATGTATAAGCATATCAGAAATATGGAAATTGGCAGTATACAGGGGTACTTGATCCATCATTGGCTATGTGACGAATACATACCCCTTATAGTGTATAAGACAATATTTGTACAGTTTTTCCTTCTGAATTATTAATACTGGCTTTGAAGTTGGGAAATTACAGTGAAATGAATTGGATTTGATACCTTTTTTTTTTTTAAAGCAAAATAAAATACTTAAAGAAAAAAAGTATTCAATGCCCAGGAACTATTTTTGGAGCAGTAAGCCCTTTATAAAAGGCAGTTAGTCATGTTCATAACAAAATCAGCAAACTAATTCTGCCAAGAGTTCCATTGCCAGGTGGTCCATGAGCACACAGAAGAATTAACCGTGCTTCAGCCCTGAGAGCACAGCCCAGTCCCTGGAAACCAAGTGGCAGAAACGGCTTTTATGTAACTGCCTGTTGCTAAAATAGAGATGTTTATTACATGCAGAGGAAAATCAAAGAGCGATCCAAAGAATGTTTTTATATTTGATTTTATAGTTCCTCTTAAAAGTTCAAGGAAAAGGATGCAAATTGGTTGGAGTGTTTCTTTTATGGGTGGAAGTCTCAGAATGATGAAAATATTAATCACGGATGGTAGGGACAAACTGAATGGCTTTGCCCTTGATCGCTACACTTAAATGTATGACACCATCTTTAAATGTGAGTACACCGTGCATACTGGCCCACTTGTTTGGTTGAAAAAAGCCTCCGTCTTTAGAAGGCCAAGTGCCTTCCATTCATTTGGACCGACTGACTCTCCATCTCTTCCATTGCTGCTAAAGACTGGGATTTACTGTCCTGGCCTGGGCAACGTGTTCACTCTTGTTCTTGTTTGTCTTGCTTCACTCATAACGAGCTGCAGCTGGAAAAGTCTAGATGAATATAGTGCATTAATTTTGCTGTTTCACTTGACCAAATGAAAAGGATTCCCAAAAGTTCTCAACATTTCTAAGCCAGCTCATTTCTAAAATGAGCTCGGACGTCTGAAGATTAAAATTAGAGTTAGGAGGATTGGCTTTTGATTTCACAAATGTGCTGGTCTGACCTTTTGGTTATCCATAAAAGACTCCTCCTTTGTGCTTGGCCTATGTTTACCATGCATCTGTTCCAGTATTTGCCCTTCTTGGCTCAGCTCAATCCGGATTTTGACAAACACAATTGTATTCTGTGCACTTTCCCTCTGATGATTGATTTCAGCGCTGGGCGTTGAGGTTTGAAGGAAGTTCTCGTGAACCTGAAGTGTTTTGGGGATAGTTTTATTCCTGGACGGGGCCTTGCAGAAGAGGCTGCCCCTATGCTGGCCTTGGGTGTTGTATTTCGTGTAGGTGCCTCTGGAGGCTCACTGGGTTCAACTGTTAGGAAGAGATAGGCCCAGAGACAAAGTTCCGAAGACAAATCTGCAAACTGAAGTAACCTAGTTCCTAATGGCACTGAGGTTGAAATCATGTTCCTGGGTCTGCCCCGAATACATTCATTTTACTGAAGATGAATTCTTAGCCTTCTTGCATGTAGATGACATGTCATATATATTTGCCGACTTAGTACAGTTTTTGATACTCATCCAAAGTCTGTATGATGATAGATTTAGGAAACAAACACTTCTTAACCATAACAATACACTGCCATTTTGTGCTTAGTGGGGATGCCAATTTTAAGTGCCATAAACATGAAATAAAAATTGAAGTGGAAATTTCCATGTGGAAATTGCTATGTATTGGTGCATGTATTTGAGCTTAGGAGAAAACCCATCAAGAAGTAGAATATTCTGCAGATTTCAGTAATCACTGTGAAATAACTAAAGACAGCACAAGTTGTATATACTACTAGGTCAATTTTCATGCACACATACATGTAACAGTTACAATCCATACACTATTAAAATATACAGACAAAATTAAGTCCTTTAATTTCACTATATAGCCCACCCATACTAGCCTTGAACTTGCAATACCCCAGTTGCCCAAGTGCTGTGGTTTCAGTCCTGCAACACCACATCCAGCTTGAATTCAGCACCTTGAGCTTATGGTCTCATAATAAGGAAGAATTATTGTTAAGATGAATAATCAAAGTCATTTCTATGTCGTCTAGTTCAAACAGTCCATATAACTATGTATTGAGCCGTTCTCTCTCTTCCTTTTTACTGGTCAGTACGGTGTCTGAGTATTTGGAAAGAATGTCCTTGGGAATTTCATGAATGGCCTTGGACAAGAAAGTCTCAAATAAATAAAGTGAATGGCTGTCATCCCTCAGTCGCTGTCAACTCTGGAACCTTGCAGTTGTGGAATTGCTCTCTGTTCAGGGAACTTCCTTTTACATGACTGCCATGTTTTCTCCCTGTTCTCATGCTTGAAGCCATAATGACATGCCATCTATAGGGCCAAATATGATTTATTTGAGAGAGGAATTTCATTATAACAGCCTAATGTTTTAAAAATAATTAGTCCCCTTACAAATATGTTGCATCTCTAGAACTGAAGCCTTCCTTCCGCAGACCTGTCAGATTTTCTAAATACTCTGAAGTCTATTGGATGGGCACTCCAAGTCACCCATTTTAACTTTGTAATTTGTGTTTTTCCTTACCCTTTCATTTTAAAGTGTCCACTTTTAATAGGACATCACTTCATTAGTTCTGATGTACAACAATGTATTTAAATCAGTGTATATTGAAAGAATCCAGGTTTCAGATTCTAAGATATGTGGAACCCATTAGTCTATGAACATTAATTGTTTCCTGTGTTGAAAAAAACTACTGTCTATTGATGGTTATTCCTCTGTGATAGTATTTTCAGCTAAATATATTACACTTAAGTAATATCAGTATATTTCACCTTTTCCTTATTTTTATGCTTGGAATATTTGAAAAAATCTAAATAACCTATTGACCCATGTTTTTCTTTCAGACTTTTAAATATGTCTGGTTTTTGTTGCTACTATCACTATAGTTATTGGTTTTCTGGTTTTCTTTTTATGGATGTTCTTTCATCCTTGTTCCCCTCATCCCCTTTGGCCATGTGGCCTTCACTGAAGAAGCTAGCATGAGATGCTTGTGGTGAGTGCCATAGACCGGTGCTGCAGGCATTGCTTTGCTGGGTGACAGTGCCAACAACAGGACTGGAAAGGTTGGGAAAGTCATGGGGTCAGTGAACGTAGCTGGGGCTGAGCTTTCCCTGGCCTTGAGAAGGGCTTGAATCATATGAACAGAGTCAACAGTCATAGGCCTTAGATGAGGACCCATAAGGAAGAATATGCTCCTTAAAATACACGAGGGACAGTAACAAAAAGTTGAGGACTGTGAATATTGTCTTTTCACTGTGCCTGTAAGGGTCCCATGGATCTAGCTTGGTGACCTTGCTCAGCACTGTCTGATTCTGAGGTATTCTCCTTCTTTGACTATCTGGCAAAAGCATCCCTTTGTTTTCTACACTCCTACCACTGTGTTCCTTGGCCATTGCATATTGCTGCCGGTTCTTCTGGGGTTTCCTCTTTTGTTTTTTGATCTTTCCTTGCCTTTACTCTCAGGAAGCAAAATCCTAGTTGATACCTATTATTCATCTGCTGTCTACCTTTGATATCTTACACTTTCTGGAGGTCAAAGTTTTCCTCTGAGTTCCCGGTGACCTAACTGCCCTTGAAACCCATGTGTTGATTTTTCAAAAGTACCTTAGATATTTAAGATTTTGTCTTCTTGTGTTTTATATGTCAAACAGCAGTGCAAGTCATGCAAAACATGGATCTAGACCAGTGGTTCTCAACATTCTTAATGCTGCTACACTTTGAAACAGTTCCTCATGTTGCGGTGACACCCCTCCCCAACCATAAAATTATTATTATTTTTGGTTTGTTTGTTTGTTTGAGACAGGGTTTCTCTGTGTAGCCCCGGCTGTCCTGGAACTCACTTTGTAGACCAGGCTGGCCTCGAAGTCCGAAATCCACATGGAGATAAATGTTTGCCAAAGGGGTTGTGACCCCCAGGTTGAGAACCACTGATTTAGACTGTTAAAATTTCATGTCTGTGGTTGTGACAAAGACAAAACCAAGAAACCACCACCTAGTTAAGTGGGGAAAGGGTGATTGGGCCTATAGTTTCAGGTCACAGTCTATCACTAAGGGAAGCCAGGGCAGGAAGTTCAATAAGAACCTGAAGCAGAAACAGCAGAACAACACTACTGGAAGGGTCCCTTGCAGCTTCATGCTTAGCCAGCCTTGTGAATAGCTCAGGACATCTACCCAGGAAATGGGGATGGCCATGGGTACCTGGGCCTTACTGCATCAATGTTTTTACAATCAAGACACATACATCCCACAGACATGCCTGGAGGACAGGGTGGCCTGGTCAGTTCATCAGTGGGAATCCTCTCTCAGGTGTAAAACTGACAGCAGAGATTAACTAGGGCCCAGGCCATCCTTGTCTGTGTTTTTCATTTCCACACAAGCACACACCCAAGTTACATCTTGCCTTTAACCATCTCCAAAACACATCCTCTTCTTGCCTGTTTGATTGTCATCTCCTAGATTCAAACTGTGTCTCCGAATACCTAAAGCTCTCTTTGTAAGATTCATCTAATCCTTCCACCCACATCAGTTTCTATGAGAGATTTCAGTGGTTTACTGTTACTGTTCAGAGAAACAAAATGACTCAAGCCCATGGTTGTAATGACAAGGGCTATGGAAGCCACATCTGTTTTTCCAGTTGGGCTAAAAACATTCTCTCTGCCTGATGCTATGGCATCCATTTCTTCAGTTATGCCAAATTCTCTCCAATTCTTCAGCCTTTCGTAAAACATTTTCCTATACTAAGCCATTGCTTACTCTTCTACACTGGACAGTTTCCTCAGAAGTACTCTCTCTTGTGGCTATGTGTACATTTCCTATATGTCACGTAAAACAAAATGCACTATCTGTGTGATTATTGTCTATAACATCGTAGTCTATAAACTATGCAGGGCAGGCGAGCCTTACATGTTCCTATATCTGCTTCTTGGGATTTGATCAGTTGTTCGAGTTTGTCACTTCATTAAGTAAATATTTCACTAAAAAGATCAATTTCCCTGTGGTTGGGAATTGAGACTTAACAATAAACAAGCATTGAAGACGTGACTGTGACAAGATAGATATATTACAATAGGACCAGATCATACATAAACCATTTGAAGATGAAGATGGAATACTATGCTTAAGATGGAGATGGCTGGGCAGAGGTCTTCCAGGTGGACAGAGCAAGTACATTTGACTTCCAGGTTTGGGGTATGTACCTGTGTGTGTGTGTGTGTGTGTGTGTGTGTGTGTGTGTGTGTGTGCGTGCATGCACACACAGATAAGAGCATGAGCTTGCCTATGTGTTAATTCATGCATACATGATTGAGAAAAGGATGTAACTAGGTAATGTTCCCACAAAGTTCAGAATTGTAACTGTCCATATATTTCAGAGAAACTTAATGACAAGAAGCCACTAGTGTCAGGTGGGGAAAGCCCCTGTACAAGCCAGCAGATCTCTGGTCACATAAATAACCCCTATCCAGAGACCCTAGTGCCATCCTCCTATTTTTATATTAAACCTAATCTTGGCAAAAATCATTAATTATGCCCTGATACAATGACAAGTATGAACTTGTGGAAAGGTTCTCAGGAGTATCTTCCCTCACTAAAATACCTTTCCCCACCATTGGCTCAGTCAAGTTTGTGATTCCCTTGCTCTTGCCAGGAAAGTCACTTCCACTGAACTACTTGGCACTGAGAAACTCTTACCATCAGCTACAGTGTGATTGTAATCCAAAAATAAAGATGGAATTCCAGAATGGAGCAACCTGAGGATAAAATTCACTAACCCTGACCCCGTATAAAACTCTAATAAGGGGCATCTATGGTACAAATTTCAGTTCGGCCTTTCTTAAACCATGAGTTTATTGACACCAAAGGAGATTAAATGTTGAGATTTCAACAAATAGCTTTAGAGCTCCCATTGCTTGCTGGGCATTCGACATGGTGCTGTTTGATGACCATTGGTATATGGAGCGTAAGTGGGTGTGGAGAGGGTTTAGTCAGTCACTCTCCCCAATTTAGGAGGCAGAGTCTCTCACTAAATGTAAGGGTCACCAGTATGGCTGACTGGCTATCTAGCGTATCCCAGAGATTCTACTATTCAGCCCTAGTACTGGGGTTATAGACATATGCCACCATGCCTGTATTTTTGTAGGTGCTGAAGATCAAAACTTGGATCCTCATGTTTGTACAGCCAGAATTTTAACAAATGAGCTATTCAGTATATTAAAGTCACTTTAAGAAACAGCAACTTTATTTGGTTACCTATTGGAGTTGTATATGTTGGTCAAAGTTCTCTAGAGATACTGAACTGATAGTAGTCCTCAAATTCATGTTGGTATAGATGCTATAGCTTGAGATAGAGTGAGGATATAATGGCTGCTTGGGTCCCGTCATTATCAAGACTAAGAAAGCTTTTTGCAAGATGTATGGCTCAGTCCAGACCAAATGTCCTAGAACCTGAGAGCAACTTCTATATATCCTACAGTTCAGAGAACAGAGAATTTAGGATTCCGATGGCCAAGTGCAAGACATTACACCCCAGCTCTGAGCAGGAGAGAAAGAGACATTAATTTATCCTTTCTTTTGTTCTTTTTAGATCCCTGATTGACTAATGCTTTATACCTCATTGTCTATATCTAGATCATTCAAAAGAACAGAGATGATCCCTACAACCACACACACATATAGGCTTTTCCATCTCTCCTAATAATCTTTAATTCATTTAAGTGTGAAATAAATCAGCCCAGACAAATTAAAAATATTGAAAAATTATTTACAAACATTTTCTTTCTGTAATAATTTTTTTGTCAGAGCACTCTGATCTCCTTCAGTTCTTTTCCTTTTTTGGACTGACAGAAACCTCAGCCATCTTAAGGTTCTTTGGGACTCTGCATAGAATAAGTTATTTACACTAGAGTGAGTGTGAAGAACGTGTTGAGCTTTGTGGACCCTTCATGATTTGGGGTGGCTTTTGTGTGTTTGATCGGTAAACAGTTTATAACCTACTTTCTGAGTTACTACTTACTCTGAAGCACAAAGAATGTTCCTGTTATGAGTTGGTTCTACATTTGCTGGACATTATTTTCATTGTCTGTGTTATGGTCTACATCATGAGGATTCAGTACATACACACATACACAGATGCGCATGCACACACGCACGCGCGCGCACACGCACACACACCATTAAGCAATTTATATACCACCTTCCTTCATTGTCTCATTGTTTTGATACTTGTGGTTATTTAACAAATAGGAAACTATGGTAAGTTACCAGAAACTATGCTATACCCAACAAAATATTTTTTCCAGAGACCAGACTATTGCAAAGCCAGAAAACTGAGCCAATTTTGGTCAGTGCATTCTCTAGTCTTCTCAGTAAAGCCAGCCAGGGGAATTATTTCTGCCTGCACAATAAAATGATATTATCCAATCAGGATCAAATCATAGCATTCAACACTAGAATGTGAATGGTACCTTTGGTTTCCCAAAACAAAAATTACTGGTTTTATGTCAACAGCTTCTATGTGTAATAGTATACAGCTGGTTTTGTTTGTCCCATAATAATTTAAATAAGCAGTTGGCTTTATTAGCCTCCCTTTCCACAGAAACTACTGCATCTCAGTTCTTTGAAAAGACAAAATAAAAACAAAGATTATTATTTGTTACTTTAAGATAGCCACTATCTATATAAGTCCCTATGGTTAAAAATACTCAATAATGAAATATGAGAGAAGTTCCTAAGCAACAAGGTACCTCCCCCGTATTTGTAGCATACCATTTTCTTTTTCAGAAAAAAAAAAATGCTTTTCCTATATAGTCCCCAATTGCCTCAGTAAAGAGGCATCAGCATCATCATATCTCTCCTGACTCAGAGATGGCTGATATACCAACAGTACTGGAAATTGTGGCTATGGAGGGTCCTCTTAGTTCTTCTTTTTGCACATCTGAGACTTATGCTAGCAGTTGGAACCTGCAGGACTTTGCAGACAGTCCTCTGGCACTACGCTCTGATACAGTGTTCCTCCCACAGTGTTATCGCGAGCATTCACAAGGGTGATGATGATGTGTGAAGCTTGTGAGTGGTGGAATTATAGAGGCCTCCTCCCCAGGACCATGTGCTCAAATGAAAAGGCTTATGACAGTGGGCAGTCAGGTCCCCTGTTGCTGTATTCCACTGGTGTTAGGGAGAAGCATTGAACTGAGTTATAAATATGTGAACAAATGACTGAACTCTGGAGAAACACACTTGTGATGACTGAATAGCTGTGGTCTGCTCCAGTTCACCACCTTCTATCATCAAGCCATTACGAAACATTTACAAGTGCTGCTGGGAATTCAGGGGACTCAGAGCAAGCTGCTTCTTAAGTTTTTATGTGTCTCTCGTTTCCTTATGGCTTCCATTAATCAGATAAGCATTGAAGTTGTGTTTTAAGATTGCTGACTTTGTTTAAATATTGGAGACATTGTTGTTCGTTTTGGTTTGGTTTTGAATCAAAGTCTCACTATGTAACCTTTGCTGGTCTGGGACTTGCTATGTAGACCAGGCTAGCCTTAAACTCAGTGATCTGCATGCCTCTATTTCTTCACAGCTGGCATGAAAGGCATGTGCCACCTCACCTGGATTATTTTACCACATTGTAAAGAAGAATGCTTTAGAAAAGTGGATATAAACTTTATTCTAGCAAACCTAGATAATCACTTTTGGTTGGTTGGTTGGTTTTGGTTCTTTTTTCTACAAAGAAGTTGTTCATGTTCCTCAGGTTCACTTCCATCTTGAAAAGAATTCTGTCATTAACCTATTTGATGGTTGTTACCATGGTAAATAGTGAAATTGGAAGCTTCTCAAATTAAAGAATAGGCCCGATAAATATTCTATCTTTTAAGAGTCCATTATTCACTATTTTTTTACCTTCGTATGTTTGTGTATGTGTCTATTTGCATATGTGTGGGTATGTGTGCATCAGGGTGAACTTATGAAATCCAGGGACAATATTTGGTAGTCACCTCTCTCCTTCCACTAGGTGGATCCTGGGGATTGAACTCAGGTTGTCAGGACTGACAGTGAGCCCCTTCCAGTATTGTTGAATGGCAAAGGCTGTAGGACCAAGATAGTTTAAAATCACTAGGGTTCTAAGTGTTCATCATTTAAGAAGTATAATTGGTTTTGTTGGCCATATCATTGATGTAATGATTTGGTCATTTATTTATATATTGTGAGAAAGGATCTTCATATGCTATTCATTCTGGCTGTCCCAGAAGTCACTGGGACTAAGTCCCAAAATGGCCTCACACTTTTGGCAATCCTCCTGTCTCCACATTCATGAGTGCCAGAATTGTATGTGTGAGCCACCACACCTCTCTATACTTGCTCCCTTTATTTAACAATATACAGCCCTCTTTTCATGATGTCACTGCCTTCATCAGGTGTGCGGTTTTATAAAAGATTGCTTGATTACTCGTTCTTTACAGTTAGTATACACAGACACATAGTTATAGTGGTATAGTGCATTTAGATGGACTAGTCCTTACGGTGTGAGATTTCAGCTTAAAGTACATACATTATTGGTGACCTACTATAAATTAATATAATTCAATGGAAAAATTATAATCACCAACATGTTGTAAGAGTTTGACAAATACCATTCTCTGACCAGTTCTTCAACAAATTACAACTCGGGGAAAAACAAAGACACCATTCAGTTATGTATGAAGAAATTTAATTTTAAATATAAAACTTAATCTTTATAAAAAGCAAGGTCATGAGATTAATTTTTTTTGGATATTTTCTTTATTTACATTTCAAATGTTATCCCCTTTCCTGGTTTCCCTCCCTCCCAGAAACACCCTATCACATCCTCCCTCCCCATGCTTCTATGAGGGTGTTTCCCCACTCACCCACCCACCTCCCACCTCCCTCGATTCCCCTACACTGGGGCATCTATCCAGCCTTCATAGGACCAAGGACCTCTTCTTCCATTGGTGTGTGACAAAGCCATCCTCTGCTACATATGCAGTTGGAGCCATGTGTACTCCTTTGCTGATGACTTAGTCTCTGGAAGTTCTGGGGGTCTGATTGGTTAATATTCTTGTTCTTCCTATGGAGTTGCAAACCCCTTCAACTCCTTCAGTCCCTTCTCTAACTCCTCTGTTAGGGACCCCGTGCTCAGTCCAATAGTTGGCTGCTAACATCTGCCTCTGAATTTGTAAGGCTCTGGCAGGGCCTCTCAGGAGACAGCCATATCAGGCTCCTTTCAGCATGCACTTCTTGGCATCCCCAATAGTGTGTGGATTTGGTAACTGTCTATGGCATGAATTCCCAGGTGGGACAGTCTCTGGATGACCTTTCCTTCAGTCTCTGCTCTACACTTTATCTCCATATTTGCTCCTGTGGGTATTTTGTTCTCCTTCTAACAAGGACCAAAGCACCTACACTTTGGTCTTCCTTCTTAATATAGTAAAAATGGTCATCTTGCCAAGAGCAATCTACAGACTCAATGCAATTCCTATCAAAATTCCAATTCAATTCTTCACAGAATTAGAAAAAGCAATTTGCACATTCATTTGGAATAACAAAATACCCAGGATAGTGAAAACTATTCTCAACAATAAAAGAACTTCTGGGGAAATCACCATCCCTGACCTCAAGCTGTATTACAGAGCAATAGTGATAAAAAAAAAAACTGCATGGTATTAGTACAGAGACAGGTAGGAAGATCAATGGAATAGAATTGAAGACCCATAAATGAACCCACATACCTATAGTCACTTCATTCTTTGACAAAGGAGCTAAAACCATCCAGTGGAAAAAAGGTAGCATTTTTAACAAATGGTGCTGGTTCAACTGGCAGTCAGCATGTAGAAGAATGCAAATCAACCCATTTTTATCTCCTTGTACAAAGCTCAAGTCCAAGTGGATCAAGGACCTCCACACAAAACCAGATACACTGAAACTTACAGAGGTCATAAGATTTTTTAAGGGCAACTCACAATCATAAATTTAAATGGATTAAAATTTAATGCCACAAAAATGACAAGAACTATACTTCATTCTCTGTAATGGTCTTACAGGCATAAACAAGAAGGTTTTTAATCCTATTTTGACACTAACTACCTGGTTGGCCTTAAGTGGATCAATCCAGTAATCTTTCTGTAAAAAAACAGTGGATAAAGAGATATATTGTTTGCTAAGTCTACTTACAGTGCACATATGAGAGAGAAATGAAGTAGCATTGTAAGGAATGTGTGTACTCACATTCTGTGGACCTCAAGACCACTGAAAATGTCCGTGAATCATCCTTTACTATTTAGCTCTCCTGTTGCACTCTGAAAGTGCTGCATACATCACATCATAGATTTTGGACTCTTACCTTAATGCTAAGTACCATACCATAATAGCACATATTCCGCAACAAACTGTCCTATTCCTTTTACAGATCTTTCCTCCACTTACTTGAATTATGTGGTTTTCAGAGCTTCCAACCAAAGGTGAACTATTGATTTGCTATGCTGCGTTTTATATGTACTTTCTTTTAGGGAAAAGCCATATAGTCTTTTCTCCATGCAGAAATTATTCTTTAGATTAAAAATGGGGCATAAGTAAGATCATGCATCAGACTGTGGTAGTTCTTGGTTGACACTGATACTGGATCTGTTATAGATATTCTCTCCCAGAATAATTGAGTAAGATACTTGCCTACTGCCCACTTCATTTTTATCTTCCTTTCTCTCCTCCTTCTTTTCCCATTCTTTTATTTCCTTTCCTTTGCATCCTAGGAAATAAATGTGGAAATATAGACATTTCTGTTGTTAAAGAAATTATAATCTTAAGAATGTAAATTCATGAGACAAAGATGTTCCCAAGTTTTTCTGATTTTTAAGATCAGCCGGTAAGAATAATGAACACAGCATGGATCTGATATTAACAGCAGTTTTCTATATTTTGTTCATTGATGTATATAATCTTCATGTATTTTGTTTTTGCTTTAGCTTTTATCAAGAGAGTCGGGCTGCCCAATTTGATGTATCTATTTAACTCAATAACATTTTTATTCCAGAAGGATTTGAACTAGATTAAAACCAAAGAGTAAAACCAACATTTTTTTCAAATTATAAAGAATTTTGGTTTTATTTGTATTTATTCTAATCTCTTGGGGGTGTTATAAATATATGCTTAACTACTTTAATGCACATTTGTTGCTGTATTTGCTTTTAAGTCACTATAGGGCACATTGCTTTGGATCATCTGTGATGTGTTAAGCGAGTTTCTGTTCTTATGGCTTTCCAGGGCCTGGTATGAGTTAAAGTGAGGACAAATTTTTATTGTCATGACTCCATGCTTAGGAACGCTTATCCACCATAAATGAAAGGAACTTTACTGGAACAAAAGGGAGGCAAACTTTTCCATTTGGGGTGTGCTGACAACTACGGAAAGGTTTCACCTCTGTGCTTAGCCATCTGGGTTTGTTAATGGGCATGACCTGGAGGAGAAATAAGCTTATTGCACCTGTGCCAGGCTGCCTTAGTAAGGGCCAGAGCTGTTCAATACTCCTCCAATGAGAGGAGACAGTTTGAGAGAATAGATTTACATCTTCTCATTGGATATTTTATTTATTTACATTTCAAATGTTATTCCCTTTCCTGATCCCCCCAGAAAACCCCTACCCCATCCTTCCCTCCTCCAGCTGCTATGAGGGTGTTCCCCCACCCACCCAACCCACTCCTGCCTCCCCACCCCCACCTCCCCACCCTTATATTCCCCTACACTGGGCATCAAGGCTCCACAAGACCAATTGCTACTTCTCCCACTGATGCCTGACAAGGCCGTCCTCTGCTGCATGTACAGCTGGAGCCCTGGGTCCCTCCATGTGAACTCTTTGATTGGTGGTTTAGATCTAGAAGTAGCAGCACAGATTATAGGAGTCACAAATATGTAGGCTCTAAATTTCTTATAGCTCCTGATGTTCACATACAAAAAGGATGTCAAGATTATTAATTTTAGAATACTTGTATTTTATAACATCAGTTTTATAAAATTACAAAATAGTTGTGAATAATTTTAATCATCGTTGTTCATGGTTGGAAAGTGCTTAGACACTGTTTTGTGTGTATATCTCTTGGGTTCCATACACAGAGCTCATTGCTCCAGCCTTTTGAGCTTTCCCCTCCTGTGTATGCTACAACATTTCACCACTCATTCCTTCTCTCTCTCCCTCTCCCTCTCCCTCTTCCTCTCCCTCTCCCTCCCCCCCTCACTCTTCCTCCCTCTCTCTCTCTTTCTTTTTTAATTAATTATTTTATTCCTTTATATTTCAAATGATATCCCCCTTCCCAGTTACCCCTCCACAAACCCCCATCCCATCCTATTAAAGTGTTCCTCTACCCACTCACCCACTCCCGCCTTACCGTTGTAGGATTCCACTATGCTAGGGCATCATGCCTCCACAGGACCAAGGGCCACCCCTACCATTGATGACAGACTAGGCCATCCTCTGCTACATATGCAGCTGGAGCCATGGGTTCCACCATGTGTACTCCTTGGTTGTAGATCTAGTTCCTGGGAGCTCTGGGTGGTCCAGTGAGTTGATATTGTTCTTCCTATGGGGTTGTAGTCCCCTTCAGCTCTTTTAGTCCTTCCTCTACCTCTTACATTTGGATCCCGGGCTCAGTCCCATGATTGGCTATGAGTATCTGCATCTGTTATTGGTCAGACTGATAGAACCTCTCAGGGGACAGCCATACCAGGCTCCTGTCGGTAGGTACTTCTTGGTATCAGCAATAGTGTCTGGGTTTGGTGTCAGCAGATGGGATGGATCTCTAGGTGGGGCCATCTCTGGATGGCATTTCCTTTAGTCTCTGTTTCATTTTTTGTCCCTGTCTTTCCTTTGGACAGGAACATTCCAGGGTTAAAAATTTTAAGATGAGTGGGTGGTCCCATCCCTCTACTGGAGGTCACCATCCATTTTCTAAAAGAGACTTGAAGAAGAGAAACTTCTCTCAACTGAAAAAAAAAAAGTCATAAACAAAAGTAGCAATGGTAACTGAATCATATTTTTGCAATTCTTCAATTTTTACCACACTTGTTTTGTGTACGCCAACATTTTTTGTTTTCTGAGACAGAGGTAAAAAATAGGTCACATGCATGCTTTTTGCTGCTAACTGTATATTTAGAGACACTCAGATGATCTGTATCTGCATTGCTGGGCTTTGTTGATTCTAGCACTTCGCAACAGTAATGTATGAAGTATGAATTATTAACTGAGCACAGCTTACCTTTGTATTATCAACCATAGTGCACACTTCAGTGCATACAGATTCCATTCAGGTCTTCTTCAGAAAAATGCTCTCCTTAAGTTGAAGCTTTCACTGCTCAATTTTTCTTGTTTCATTTCTTTTGTGTGTGTGTGTCTTTTATTTGTTTGTTTACTTATTTATTTACACTCTAGATTTTATTCCCCTCTCCAGGTCCACCCTTCGACCATCCCACACCTCCTCACCACCCCCATATCTCCACGAGGATATCCCCACTCCCCACCCCCCACCCCTCATCCCCCAACTCCCACCCAACCAGACCTCTAAACTCATGAGGGTTAGTGCATCATCTCTGACTAAACACAGACCCAGCTGTCCTCCATTGTATATGTTTTGGGGGCCTCATATCAGCTGGTGTATGCTGCCTGGTTGTGGTCCATCATCTGAGAGATCTCTGGGGTCCAGGTTAATTGAGACTGCTGGTCCTCCTACAGTGCCACTCTCCTCCTCAGCTTCTTCCAGCTCTTCCCTAATTCAACAACAGGGGTCAGCTACTCCTGTTCATTGGTTGAGTGCAAATATCTGCATCTGACTCTTTCAGCTGCTTGTTGGGTCTTCTGGAGGGCAGTCATGCTAGGTCCCTTTTTGTGAGCACTCCATAGCCTCAATAATAGTGTCAGGCCTTGGGAACCTCCCCTTGAGCTGGATCCCACTTTGGGCCTGTCACTGGACCTTCCTTTCCTCAGGCTCCTCTCCACTTCCATCCCTGCAGTTCATTTCTTTATTTTCGTTTATTATTTTAAAAAAAGAGTCTTTCTGTAAAGTGTAGGCTAGCCTTGAACTCTGGACTCAAGTGATCCTCCTGACTCATTTTCTGAGCAGATGGATTATACATCTGGTATGATCACACACTGGTACCCCTGGCTCAATAAAGACTGTAATGTCAATGTGTGTGATATTGAAGCACAAGAGCTCTAGTTTAGATAAGGGAACAATAACTTGGAAAGAAAGACTAATTTGAGATGATGTTGATTTCTTCAACGTATTTTGTGAAAATTTAAAATAAGAAAGTAACCATATGTAATATTATCTCTAAAACCAACTTTTTGTAGTAATTAAAATATCTATGCTGAGATCATAACTGCCTCTTGCCCTTTTGAAATCAGATGCATTTTCCACATTTGCAATGCTGCCTTTTAAATGTGACCTTGCTAGATTGATCATCCATGATGATGACCCTTGTAAACAAGTTCAGCATTGTTTATAAAAGTACCATAGGGAAAAAAATGTAGTGTATGTAAGTTATCCATGCTAGCTCTTCTGCTAAGGTGCTAACCAGCCCTCAACAGGCATTCTGACCTCACTGGAATACTTCTACGGTCTTGGAGGCCAATATTTAAGAGTTATCGTTTCATTCTGGTTCTTAGACATTTAACATGGATTTTATTATATTTCTCTTTTTAACAGTCTGACACATACTTCTGCATGTCCATGCGTCTGCCTGTGGATGAGGAAGCCTTCGTGAGTAAGTACTCTTTGGATCATGGGGGAAGGGTGAACAGCTACGTGAGATCAGTAAAAGGTTCTCTTTGATGCTTATGAGTGTATTAATCTTCTACTGTCAGTTTCCAAAATGCATTTATCATCCCTAATGCAAAAGGAAACTACAGGCATCCACTGGAGACAAAATTACAAACTGTATCTGGAGAGATTCATGAGGAGGGCTAGTTAAGGCGTTATGTGCAGATGCCAGTGGTCGTCAGGGCTGTGTGGTCCCACATTTGTACAGTATTGGCTTTCTGTCTGTGTCGGAATTCTTAATTCCTCTGCATTCCATGAATCTGTTTACCTGATGGTTTGTGTAATAAATGCACTATGCTTAGAATCAACACTAGGAAGAGTAATATTTTACCCACCAGACAGGTAGGTGGATAAAAAAGAAAGGAGAGAGGACAGGAGAAAGAGAAAGGACATCCACTCTCTTATATTATAGTCTAAAAAAAAATTGAAATGACAGGTCCTTCCCAGATGTGTCTTTCAATCACCTAGGAGAAGTGACAAGGCACCATCTGTTTTTGTTAGATTGTTTTAATTTAAGCATCCCTGATGACAGACTTGTAATGTTTAGAGAAGGGACGGGAATGACAAATTATTAGTGTTCATTTTTTTCTTTTTGTTTTTTTGTTTTGTTTTGTTTTCTGCTTTTCTTTTCTGGCTTAAAATGTTGATATGGGGAAGTTAACAGTAATGAGAGCTGTACTTTGGTCCCATGCAACTCATTTTCAAGTGGACTGCCTGAAATGGCTATTATGTGACTAGTAAAATGTGTACAATGTAGCCATGGGGCAGCCTGAGAATGAATTTTCATGAGGTGCTTCCCACAGGAATGTCCATTATTGACCTGCAAAGCCAGAACAATTTGCATGGAGTTTTTTTCTCCACACTCTGCCTGCAATAAAGATGACAAAATACAACCTACAACAACACTGGCCAGAACTGCTCAGTAGTTGATCCCTGAGAATGAGAGTCATGCCACCACAGGCTGAACATCGCCTGGAGGGTTTGGGGTGTAGTAGTTGGACGTTACTGAGAACAAGCTTAGGAGAGTCAGTGTTCTCCAAGTCTAAAATGAGTAACTTTAAAAATAGAAAGCAACCTTACTTTCCTAATTATAGTTCTTGGAATAACCCCAAATATAACTTAAAATATATTCATTCATATCCTTGGGTTTGGCAGCCTTGGAGAGAATAATATTTACCTACAAAATGTTTTTTTTTTTTGCTTTATCAGTATTATATCTTTCTCTGTTTATGTTCAGGGGTAGTCTTACCTCCACCCATTTCATACTTGCTTTATGGAGAAGGCCATAATGCACACCTGTGTAAATACAGTTGGCATAGGGCACGGCAGTATAAGGGTTTCACGTTAACCATTACTGGTTTGTTTCTGGAGGTTGGCAGTAGTATATGGTTTCAGGGATGGTCACTCTAAGGACTATAAATATACCCTCGGAATGTGCTGTTGCTGTTTTCGTACTAATGTGTTTACTTTCACCTAATTTGAAACGTGAAGTCTGAGTAAATATATTGCGTCAAGCAATTGAGTAATCCTGGGGAGCGCATGAATCTGTGTGTTAGAACCAGGATGCTAAAATCCCTTTATTTTCCTAGCATCTCTTTTCTAAGATTAAAGTGCTTCGAGCTTTGAGGTCCTCACACAGTCTTCTGGGATCTGAACACTTTTTAGTATTTATTCCTTCATTTTTTTTTTCTTATTGCCAGAAGGATTTCTTGCATGGTACAGAACTTCTTACCTGTTGGAAGGAGGGCTTCTATCAGTATGAGTCTTTTGATGAACTGTCCAACGGGAGCCTTTCACCAACATTAGTAGGAGGCACATTCAAAGTGTAGAATTGAAAACCAGCTGCTAGACCCAACTGGTCATTTCTGCCAAGGCCTAAGGAAGGGAGGGGCTTTGATGCCAACATTGCATGTTACACAGGTGACTCCTATATGCTTCTCAGAGGCCCGAAGTCGAAGCTGTGCTCATGTGCTGACTAGAGCTAACCCATTCCAAGGGAGTCTCACGAGACATGATCTCTGTGCTTTTTTGTGGCTTGTCCCAGATTCTGAATCTGAGAATTTATCTTTTCCAATAACTAAGATTTGATAAGACTCCTTTATTAGATTAGGTTGGACTTTTTTGTTATCTTTTTCATTTAAAAAATGGGTTGTGGCAGCTTTATTTGCTCTTTCTTTCCTTAAGAGACATGGCTCCTGAGGACAGTAGGTACACACATAGTACCCACAAATGCATATGCAAAATACCACCCAAAATTTACTAATTCTCAGGATCATGTTTACATGACTCCCTTAACTCATTTAAAGCAATACACTTACTTATTGAGAAATACCATGCCCTCATCATGGAAATGATGTACATACATATATCATGTTTACCTGTGAGTGTATAACATCTACAATGTACTTTTAGGCTCTTACTGAAATAATACATTTGAATTCAAATAGGTATTCATCCTAATGAGTATATGGAATTTTATATTTTGAACAAAATATTCTTAAAACATTGCCTTTGTTTATAACAAGAATTCAGAGAACTTGCCTGGATGGAGGGAAAATAAAATCTGCATTTGACCACTGAACTGCAGCGCTGTCTAAAAGGTGTTTTACAGACACTCAGAGGAATTGGCTGTGACAGCGGCTCACTCAGCCAGGAAATTTGACTGTCATCTTCATCCACTTGCTTTCGCTCACATGGGTGACCAGTAAATAAATGTGTCTTTTCCTCAGTGAATGATGGCAGCACCTTACCCGATCACACTATACAAATGTAGCTGAGTTTGGAAATGAGTGAAATTAATCTAATGATTCCTTGTTTCTCTTTGTCTTTGGCCTTTGCATTGATTATCAAGGCACTTCTTAGTGTAGAATTGCTCAGTTAGAGTATTTCCAAATGTGACTGTTCTTAACCTTTATGCTGAGCTGAAAACTATAGAAATACTCTGATTTTAATAGCAGATACTGTGTCAGAGTCAGCTACAGTGCTCAGATACACATTTTATGGCCCTGACAACAGTAAACAAAAAGGTGTGTGTGTGTGTGTGTGTGTGTGTGTGTGTGTATGTGTATGTGTGTACATGCACACATGCATGCACGTCCATGTGTCATTATGACCTTCCTGATTCCAAATAGGTGACTGGGTGTCTTTTTCTTGCTTAGTAGAATTTTACTCAACATAAATGATAGAGCCTTCTGTCTGGCAGATGACCACTGAGATCCCCCACCAGAGCAGGGATGACTTTAATTAGATACAATAGTAGGCTCAACTCGGGCAAAGTCCCAAGAGGAAAGTAGGCAGGTTTTGATCAGGACCTGGGAACTTGGCCTATTTTCATATATCCAGGCATGAAGTGTATTCCAGGGGCCACCCAGAATGAGCACCCAGAAACATACTGAGCCCAACTACAAGCAACAATATTGAAGTGGTTAAAAGTAAGTTCCCACTAGAACACTGCCTTCAAAGGCCTCACCATGTTCTGGCTACATGATGAGGAATGAGTTAACACACTGCTCTCTTCAAGACGCAGTCTGTTTGTGAAGAAGGGAATCCTCACGTAGAGTGTCCTCATGAGAAGTCAGTGCGTATCTGGCAAGGGGCACCGCCCAGCGAATGTTGGCAGGTGTATTTCTGGGAAGAAGGATTGTCTTACAGAGAACAGGTTGTATAGGTTGTGAAGCATCTTAAAATCTGAGGTCAGAAATAAGCCAGCATTATGAATGGCCTTAAAGGGCTAGAACAGGAATAGAAGTTTCACTCTGGAGGAAGTGAGTGAGGGACCACTAGAGGAATACCATGCCAATAGAGCTTAATGGTGCTTATAGTATCTTACGTCTTACAGCTTGGATGATAAAATCTATTTATTGATTCTTTAGTTCCTTCTCCTATTACCATTCAAGGCAAAGTTTTTAAAGGCCTGTCATCTGGAAGCTTAATTCCTTCTTTATACTGAACTTTTTTTTTTTATCCCTCGGGATTATTCCATTTGCAATTTATGTTCAATGTGTTTCTTCGTTAGTTCTCCATAGCAGCTGATAGCCCTCATAACCTATGTTACATATTCATTATAAATTGTACATCGTTGTCAGTATTAGGAAGTGTTAATGACAGCTCTCTAGTGTTTTATAAACTCAAGTAGAACGCCCTTTAGTGCAGGATTTTATTTTAATCAATAAAGTTAAAAGATCAAGGGAATCTAAACTGACTAAGAGTAGTTAACCAAAACCAGAGTATGCAGTCGCGGTAGAATATATCCAGCTACTAAAAGCGTAGCTATAACTAGGATCACTCATGGTAAGCAACCCAAGCTGACATTATTTTAATAAATATAACACAGGCTAAAAAAGTAGCATTAAAAAATTATTTGTCAGCATCTAGTAATATCCATACTATACTAAAGGAGCCATTGATTTATGCAGAATAATTCCACCAGGATGAAGTAGAAACATACGTAAGGGCAGGTATCTCAACAGCTTTACACACGTGCACACGCACGTGCTCACACACATGCATCCATGGGTGTGCCTGTGTTCAGTTGGTGTTTTTCCTCCAATTCCTGTACTTCGCTAAACTGTGTTCCATTTGTAACAGCGTTCTTTATAAGCACATGGATATCTTCCAGGTCACTGGTTCCTCCACTAGGCTGAGTGTTCTTCACAGTCCTTCCACATCATGAGATTGCTATATCCAGTTTGACATGCAGACCTATTCCTGCATATCCACTTGGAAAGCAAATACGGAGAGAGAACCAAGTGTTCAATGACAATGTCTCCCAGGTCACACGGCCTTAGACGTGTCTACCGCCCTGACTGTCGTCTGCAGCTAGCTAAAGGAGGAGCTAGAGGAAGCCACAGATCCCTAGAACTTCAGGCGTTTGAACAGACTTTGCTTAGATCTCCAGCAATAGAACTCATTGTCTGTCTGTCTTCTTATGCTCCTCTCAGACATACTGTTGTTGTCTTTCCTTTTGGGTGGCATCACCCACTGGGGAGTCCTCCAACCTGTATATTATCACCTCCAGCATCACATGGATGTGTGTGAGCGACTACCTCTTCGTCTTCTTCATCCAAAGGGGTTTACTTCCCAGGGCTTGACCTATGCAATTTTCTCTGCTCATACACATCAAGTGATCTTAACTGTTAGTGTCTTTTCCAGGTAAGCCACTGCTCTCTTTCTGCCAACCTGGAGGACTGACGGCTGTTGCTCGCTGATGAGCTATAACACTTCTTTGCACTCTCGGAAGGCTGGGGTCTAAGCGAGCTGCCATCCAGCTTTGTTTATTCTGCCTGTCAGAACAGTAGAGTCACATGGCTGTGTTTTCCTTATTAGCTCCCAACCCCTTCTCTCTGGGATCCTTTTCTTTCTTTGGTAAATGATAAGACATCAGAGGTTTAGAGGGAATGGAGCGATTTCATTTAAGATATGGTTTTATTTTTGGAAATTTTGTTTCTTGTTCTGTTGAGATCTCCAAAGCTTCTGTCCAGTATGCTTTAACCCTACTCACAAGGGTTGGGGACTCAGTATTTCTATAGGGAGTAGGAATCAAACCAACCCAGGAAATGAAACTGTCACACTTTCTTTGCCTATTGGTCACAGTTAAATGGAATTTTCTAATCACTATGTTATTGTAAGTCATCCCATGTTTGCTTTAGTGTTACATATATTTTTTATTAATTTATTATTAGATATTTTCTTTATTTACATTTCAAATGTTCTCCCCTTTCCTGGTCTCCCCTCCCAAAAACCCCCTATTCCCTCCTCCCTCCCTCTGCCCACCAACTCATCCTCTCCCACTTCCTAGTCCTGGAAATCCCCTACATTGGGACATAGAGCCTTCACAGGGCCAAGGGCCTCTCCTCCCATTGATGACTGACTAGGCCATTAGATTTACATTTCAATTTGACTTTTTTTTTAAGCCGGAGGTATTTTTCATTTCAGTTTACAATGATTTGCACTCTGAGATATAATTATAAAAATACATAGATATATTTTTTTCATTAGGATAGCTAGCATCTTGTTTTACCTTGTATGTATAATTTCTTTAGCATTTGAATTACATCTTGCATTTCTGAAGGATGATATGAGTCAGGAAGAATAAGTTTGGGGTGGGGGAGAAGGTATTTGCTTTAGGACAAATGGTTTTATGAATGGAAACTCTGGTATTTTCTTTTGCCACTACTTAATGATAGATTTTTCTCATTTCAGAAGCAAAATCAAACTTCTTTCTAGACAAGGTTTGATGTCAAACAAATAAGTAGTACTTAAGAAATTATGTCTGAATGAGTTTTCAAAATAGATGATGAAAGAATTTCCCCTTTACTACAAAGGATGGCAGAAAGTCCTTGTGTCTAAGAGAAACCTGGGCATGTTCACTCTTTCTCTCTCTCCTTATAAAGGGTAAGACATGGCTTACTTTTGCCTTCATGAACAATCTCTCTCATCTGAATCCCTTTATAAAATTATTGATAGCTCACCTTGTTCTCAAAAAAAAAAAAAAAAAAAAACCAAAAAACTTTTTTGCTTTGTTTCTCCACAGAAGCCTCACAGCATTAATATAAAACAATCCAACCGATGTTTTCTAAAGGAATCCTGACAGATCAGGGTTTTCTTTGTTCCTTTGTCCTGAGCCTTCTCCAAGGTTCCTACTTCTGTCCATCCCACAGCTCCATATTTAATCTAAGTGACTCCCAACCTGAGTTCATTCTCTCTCTCTCTCTCTCTCTCTCTCTCTCTCTCTCTCTCTCTCTCTCTCTCTCTCTCTCTCTCTCTCTCTCTTTCTCTCCACCCACATCCCCAAGAGCCACACCCAAACTCTAGCATTGATTTACTGGTAGGAAATCTATCTAGCCCTCATAAGTTCATCTAAGGGGATGAAATTATAAATGAGCTCAGAGGGGCAGACTCTTACTTAAAAGCCATTTACAGATTTCCACAGTTACATTTTTTTTTTTTTTGACAGGAGGATAAGCAGAGAAGTGGGGGCTGGAGAAATGGATCAACAGTGAGGAACACTTCTTGTTCTTTCCGAGAAGGAACCGAGTTCCATTCCCAGCTCCCACAGTGGGGCAGTTTACAACCACCTATGTCTCCAGCTCCAGGGCAGCTCATACCCTCTATTGATCTTAGTAGGCAATGGAAAACACGTCGGCCTGGCAGGATGGCTCAGCAGGCACTAGCACTGACTGCTCTTCCGAACATCCTGAGTTCAAATCCCAGCAACCACATGGTGGCTCACAACCATCCCTAATGAGATCTGATGTCCTCTTCTGGAGTGTCTGAAGACAGCTACCGTGTACTTACATATAATAATAAATAAATCTTAAAAAAAAAAGAAAACACATGTCCTATTTACACAGACACGCATAAATAAAAATAAAAAAAATGGACCTTGAATGCTTCTATGGAGGTTCTAGCAAGGGACCAAGTTACTCTTATATTCTTGACCTAAGACTGGTCCTCGTTTATTCTGAAGCATGCAGCTTCCTGAGCGATACACATGGAGCAGTGAGGGAAGAAGTGGATACACAGGTACCAACCAGATCAGCTGAGTGGACACTGGCAATTGATGGGTTGACAGATGTCATAGTGAAGTTACTGTCACATCCTTTTCCCTCTTCTCTTGCTAACAAATTTTGAGTTTCTGTGACTTCTGAGCTGTCATAACTTTCAATTTACTCTCTGCTTCCAAAGCAGCTTCCATCTCGTTGGTCCACCGTGTTCTCCGTTTGAGAAAACAATGCTTCAGGTTCTCGTAAGTCTGTTCTAGGCATCTTCTTTGTTGGCTTTTTAAGCAGTGGCATTTGTGCTGTACGTTCTTATTTTCAGTGCAGTAACTGAAAAGCTTATGGTTTCCCGTGAAAATTGTAGGTTAGGTTAGCAGAGAGCATGCTTTCTGAATTGCCATCCCTAAAAGTCCCATGCCACAATTTGATATAGGATGTTTTCATTTAATAATACGCATGTCTTACTATGCTTTTTAGCAACAAATGATGCTTTATTAATTTTGTCTTGGAGCCAGATAAAAATGGGCGAAAGGTGCCTTAAGACATATGTAATATTAGACAGCTTAGCATTTTTGTATGCACTGGAGACACATAAACTTTTTTTTTTTTAAGCTGGAGGTATTTTTCATTTTGCTTGCAATGAACTGTACTCTGAGATATAATTATAAAAATGTGTAAATATATTTCATATATCTACATCACAGGTAGCACTTTCAGTGAGGACAAAAAAGGAGAAAACCGCCATCCATGAAAGGGAGGCTAAGATTAATATCAACCACTGATAATACAGACGTGAAATTTCACGTCTGTGTTCTGCATTGGCTTTTGCTTATTGTAGTATCCTCCACACTGGTTTTGGGAGGAAATGAGGATTGGGCTGCTAATAGGTGCTTGTAACCTTCACAAGTACGCTGGGTTCACTGAGGATAGAATTCCACCTCTGTTTTTCTTTCTTTCTGTTTTTTTTTCTAAGACAGGTTTCCCTATATAGCCCTAGCTGTCCTGGAACTCACTCTTTAGACCAGGCTGGCCTCGAACTCAGAAATCAGCCTTCCTCTGCCTCCCAAGTGCTAGGATTAAAGGCATGCAACACTACATATATGTTCCTTTCTGGGAAAATCTCTTAATCAACCTCTCCCTCTCCCTCTCCCTCTCCCTCTCCCTCTCCCTCTCCCTCTCCCTCTCCTTGTATATGTATGTGTGTCCACACACATGCATATATGCATGCACTGCATGTGTGCAATGACTACTATTGTGATTTAAGGTGATATAGATATGTTGTGAGTCTCTAGTCATGTTTTGACCACTCACTGTGACTTCCATTTTACTGCATCATTGTGCAATGTTTTCTGGTATACAGCACTCTGCTGAAAGTGGGAAGGAAATCTATTGTGAATAAATAGCCTGGAGCTTTCACATCACATAAGGCACTCACCGCATTAAAAGGGACGGTTCATTTTTAAATGTGTGTGTGTGTGTGTGTGTGTGTGTGTATGTGTGAATAGCAGTCTTCATTAGCTTGTTAATTATTATTTTTTCTTTCTCATATGCAATAGTTTACTATATTCCTAAATCAAATTATTAACTCATACTCACCTTAAGATATCAGGGCGTTTTATCATGAAAGCATCAAATAGATATTCAAGCCGTTGAAAGCTTCTTCACTCTCCTCTGACCTTGCCACACACGCATATAGCTTGTGTTGACGTTCGTGTATCGTTTTCTCCTGACAGTTGACTTCAAGCCTCGGGCCAGCATGGACACGGTCCACCACATGCTGCTGTTTGGATGCAATATGCCCTCGTCCACTGGAAGTTACTGGTAAGGATTGCTGGGCTCGCAATAGAAAACCTGTGCTTTTTACAAGTCCCAAGAGTATTCGTGGAAGGATTTTACAGATGATTAGTAGACAAATGACAGTGTTCACTGACATCCTGTGGTTATCATAATTGTTTAGGCCTCTGTTCAGCATCAGTCCTTGTCACTGATTAAATGCTCATACAAAGGGAACTTAGATTATTGATATTCTGACATCAGTTTTTGTATAATTCGTGTTTCCACCCAAAAAGCATTGCAGTTTTGTTCATCCAAGGTTCTTTGGTCCCATAGGCTGTGCGAAGTTATCTGTAGGTATCATTTTATTTATTTATTTATGCCTCTACAAATCGAGTGCTCCTATGCAAATTTTACAGACAAGAAGCCAGAAGCTCAGGTTTACTAACGTATTCAAAGGATCGGCTATCTGGACACAAGGCATTCATTAGCATGTCTGATTCCAAAGTCAGTTTGACCATATTGTCCAATGTTTATTTAAGTAACTATTACAGGTGTAGGAATAGTTTTAATCACTCTTTTGAGCTTTCTATTGTACCATGACTAATCAATAAACCATTCTTAAATGCCTCTTAGACAGCGGCAGAGGATGATGTGGGGTCATTTCAATGGTAAATGTGTTTTCTATACCCAGAAATGTATTTTATAATTATTATGTCTTGAAATTTCCCTTTTCGGTGTGTTCTTCAGTGTTACTGAAGATCTGTGAACTCTAAAAAAAACACCAATATATTCTAAGCCGCCTGCTTTTGTCAACTATGTAGCAGTCCAGAATGACCATCATGCTTTGCCCAAAGGCACCGTGGAGTGGCTTGCTTTGATATCCTGCTCCTACATAATCATGTAGACCGACTTCTCAGTGTATCCTAATATTCATTAGTGTGATGTGAGGCTTGCAGCAACTGCTTTCTAGCTGTTTTTGTAATAAACAATTGCAATAAGTATTTGAAACTGGGAAAAGCATGGAGCAATTAGTGGAAATCTCCATAGACCGAGTGCCATCAAAGCATTTGTTAATAGGCTTACGTTATTTGATGTAATGGCATATCACATAGGAACCAACCTCACATGACTAGCTTTATATAAAAATGGAATCAGCAAATCACAGTTAATACCCCTTGGTATCAATGTTATTGTTTTATCTTTTTCATAAATTTTCATAAATAAAAAGTCTCCATCACAAGGTTGTTCTTTGACAGTCTTTTCTGAGTCTTATTCCACAAATCACATCCTTTATTTTGTAGGCTTTAAAAATCTCCCTTCTGCAACTAGCAATATAGTCTTTTAGTTAACAGAGTGATTAAGATAGCTAGAAGGAAGATAAGCTCTTCAAATGTGCTTTGGCTTCACCTTGCTGGGAGGAAATGACAAAGCCCAAGAGCACTTAAAAGCTACGACGACCCTAACTGCTAAAAATTATAGAAGCCAAAGTTCTGTTTGCCGTTTTCATGCCAGAGGAACATCAAAACAATCACATTCTTTCAACACTTTAGCTATTTACTGGCATTCTTAAATGTCCTATTTTGAAACTCTACTTTTATAGAAACTTTATATATATATAATATACTGCCAAAGGGTTTAAAGTTTGGGGGGGGGTGTCAAAGGAAACTCCGGTGAAAGTGGAATTGTGGGATGATATCTGTGTCTCTGTGTGCTGTTTTGCTAAAATTCGTGTTCAAAAGACAACAGACAGAAGTGAAGAAGTAGCGCAGCCGATGCCGTGTGTTGGCTGCCAAGCTTACCATGTTTATTGATTTTAGCTATGTGCTCGGTCAGTCCCAAACCCCCTTTATGCAAACGTTCTATAATTCTGTAAGTATGCATTGTATACCTTCTAGCAGTCAGCTGAGAAAGGCCTGACTACCAGGAGTTGGCAATGTGCAGAGGTTGGCTCACCTCAAGCACATATCGGCTGTGGATTGTTGGTACGATGCACAGCTGACTAATTAGAATTTTGTGTAATGCTGAATCCACATCATTTTAAATGTAATTTAAACTACTTGCCTGGTAGCTCGTTCCCATTTCATCTATAGATTTGTAATAATTGGCTGTTAAGCCATAAAGCAAGGAAAATAATTGATGCTATTATTCATCTTGTTTTAGCCAAGCCCAAAGTCTTCATTTAACATTTGGAAGTAGATATAGGAGCTGTTCGATATGCAGAGTAGAAGGAATGCATTAAGTAAAGCCGCTGCTCTGCTCACTTTGGCTTTGCAGTGTGGCCTTGCATTCCAGTTAACTCCAGTATAGCCTCTTCTCTCCAGTATTTGGCAGGGCCCATTTCTCTCTTTAAAAAAATTAGAATTCATGGCAGTTCTTGGGCTGTATACTTCTAGGTTGCTTCAAAGGACATTTTACCTCTCGCCCCCAACTGCTTCCCAAGCGCAGCGTGAGAGAGCCTGTGTATGCTTTCTCAACAATTGCCTTCCTTTCCTCCCACTTCAGTCACTCTAGTAGCAAAAATATGCCAGCACCGAAAGTTCTGTATTCTTGGAGTAACAAGATTTATCATATTCATTTGAGGTTGCAAATCTAGCCTTCGACTCTTACAAAATAGAAGGTGTTTAAGTAAAGTCTCTCCAACTCTCCCACATACATTCCAGTGGGATATCTGTACTGATTTCTGATACTTAATAATATCAGTAACCGGTTTATGAGCTAAGAAACTCTTCAAGGAGCACAAAGGCCTAATATATATATATGTATATGTATATATATATATGTATATGTATATGTATATGTATATATATATAAATTTTTTGATTATGTTCTGATTATGTTTTGAAAATTATATATATATATATATATATATTATATATATATTTTTTAACCAATCAAGCTTGGATTTCTTGTTTTCTTCGTGCTAGTGAGATCTCCTTCTGTCCCCCTGTCCCCAATGCCTTTTTCACATGAGTTTTTGCTTTTGTTCCCAGCTCATTGGCAAAAAGGCATGCGTCTTTAATATAGGAAGCATTTTTCCCTGAAATTATGAAGTTATAACTCACCCCCTGTCTTGAGGCAGCACTTATAATACGGAGGCAAAGAGCTGCTCTGATGTTTCGGTACGGAGCTGCCCTCCTTTGCTCTCGGTAATTGCCTCGTTCTACTGTTCATTAAAATATATTTACAGTTATATTAAGTTTACATGAAAACAGTAGACACAGCATGAAGCAGTTTTCATTATGCAGTCATTTTAATTTTAAAGTTTTTTTTCCCCCTTCCACACGCATTCCAGTCTTTTGTGTCTCATTCCAAATTAGCTGCTCACACTGTTAATGTGTCTAGTTAATTATATGCATGTGCACTTAAATTGCATACATTGATGTGAACCTTTTAATATACTGTGGGGTGGTCTCTTTATAGTTCGAGTGGGCCTGATGCTCAATTCCAAATTAACATACCTCTGGAGGATGCAGACAGGGACCAGCTGATGGAGCAGCCTCTCTGATGACCCAAGAAGGCAGCAGTACCTGTCAGATGTAACCTAATACCTCTGGTTGCTGTCTGTTAATGCAAAAGACAATTAGCCACCAATGGGGAGGGATGGGGGCAGGCCAGAGCAAAGTGGGCAGTGTTATAATTTGCCGGGCTGTACGTGAGCTCCAACATTTAGGCACAGCAGATTTGTTGGCTGAATTTGAGTTTAAACAAGTACTCCACTTCTTGCCATATCTCCAGCTGCTCTTTTGGGGATGAAACTCTGCTGAATTTAAAAGGACATAACTCTACTAATAACTAGCCAATCAGTGTGTGTTGGAAAATAAAATTCTCGTTGTTCCTTTCTAGGAACGCATTATTGCATCTTCATATAGTATTTTAATCAATAAGTCGTTATTCACCAAGAGTTTCGAGATTTGAAAAAAAAAGTCATGATTTTTGTTTAGATGAATTTTTTTTTGGCATTTAGCATAGTACTTTTGAAGTACCTTTTAAAAAGATTTATCTATTTTGATTTTACGTGGTATACCTGTATTCACTGACATGCATGTATATGTACTGTGCTCGTGCATGATGCCCCGAAAGCCAGAGAGTGTGTTGGATGCCCTGGATGACTATTACAGAGGCCGTGGGCTGCCACACAGGTGATGCGAACCAAACCAAACCGAGATTCTTCATAAGAGCAGAAGGTCTCTTAACCGCCCAGCTGCCTCTGTGCCTTGGAGTGCTTTTTTATTAATATTATTTTAATTTTTTAGAATTTGTGATTGTAGGGTTCTACAGTTTCTCTTCTGCTGAGTGCATTTTGGTGCTTAAACAACAGGGCAAAATGAGATTTTTTTTTCTTCAGATTATTGCGTGAAATGGGGTGCTAATGTAGAGAATAGTGACTACAGATACTAATTGTGTGCTGTGTACTTCAAGAAGCTAAGGGGGTTGGTTTCAAAAGTTTGATAAATGTTTTGAATGTGCAAAGGGATACATGTGTGTAAGCCAATTTAAACATAAAACATTTCATAACACGAATATGAACATTTTTATTTTGTTTGTGTATCAGTTAAATTGTTTCCATGACCCAAAACACCATTATGACAAAAATACAGAATAATATAAACTGGAAAAAAAAACCAAGATATTAGGCTGTTACTCAGTGGACTTTAAATGTATCACCAGCCCTCTGCCGCAGTATGGTTGTCTGTGCATAGCCAAAACTATTTTTAGTTCTTATAATTAATTTTTTATTTTAAAACTATTCCTAGTGACACTTATGACCAGCTCAACTTTAAAAAATCAAAGAGAGCTGCTACAAGCTGTTTGATGTTTTTTTAAAAAGGGAGAATCCCAGCCTTCTAAAGGAGGCCATTTCCAGCTGCTCTAACTTAGCATCCTTCTCAAACCAAAGCAGTAGAGTGCCTCACCATCCTCTGAAGAATTAGCTTAAATCCCTTTCAACTGCTTCTATTTATTAGCCACCTGCTGTGTCTCTTTAAATGCCACCATCTCCACAGGGTTATAGATGCTGATGCGAGGGAGGGGAGAGAGAACATAGCTAGAGCATATGCATGCCCATGTGTAACACTCCCCTCGGTTACTCATCTAAATGACTTATCCTAGGGATGATGTTGCCCAGATAAGGCCCCAGCTTTGCCGCTTGCCTCCTGATCATACTGATTGAGGGCAGGGTGCGTGCATGCTGCCTTTTGCAGCTTTTCTGCATCCTGGTTGCTCATCCTCGTACACTCCATAGCAACATTCAAAGTGTTTTCTGCAGTGCTTTCTTTGTCTCTTCCTCCATAAGAAACTTCTGGAAAATCCAACAAATAGAACGTCCATCTCAGCATAACGAAAATAGCAAGCCTCCAAAACCCATGTCATCCTTCATTTGGGGCACTATATGATGTGCAATTAAGAGCAGTATCTTGTCACAAGTTCTGCTGGCTTCCCTTTATTCACTATGCATTTGTTTAGAAAGGGTCTCTACTCCTTGATGACCTTGAACTGATTTCTTTCCTCCATCTCTTGCATGCTAAGATTAAACCACCTAGCCTTGCTTATGTTACGTTTCAGATTGGACACCTGCCCTCTTAAAAGCTAGGCAAGATCTCTACCCAGTGCGCTACATTCTCGGCTCACAACTTTCTTTCTGTTACCTTACTATTGGAACCAGCTTATATTAGGATAGAAAACATATGACCCCTGGTTAAAATACAGTTGGTATCTGTTCTAACTCTGAGTCAGCAATGATTATATTTCCCTGGCTAGTAATCTTAGCTGTGTGTTTTGGAGTTGGCGGTAGGAGCTCTTTAGTCTTTATTGATTGCTAGTGCCATGCTTATAAAGATTTTGACAGTTTCCACAAACTATGCAACACACAAGGGGCATAGGGTGGGCTAGAGAGATGGTTCAGCAGTTAAGAGCACTAGATGTTCTGGGGGATACAGGTTCAATTCCCAGCATGCACACAGCAGCTCACAACTGTCAGTGGCTCCAGTTAGGAAGGATCAGATGTTCTCTTCGACGTCATCACTGAAAACCAACCTCACACACATAAAATATTTTTTCATGGAACATGCTGAATGGTATTTGGTCATCTTCCTTACAACACTAGCCGCTGAGTTAAACATAGTGGTGTTATACCGTCAAACGTAATTAAGTATCTTGGGTTCAGATTTTGCCTCAGTGATTATCAAGGACATTACTTAAGTATCTACCTTACCTGCATGGATGTTTCTTTATCCATTAAATGGGGCTCCTAACGCTGCCTTGTTGGCTATGAAAGAGGAAGCCCTGAGAGATACATAGTGTGTTCAGTGTGCTGCCTCCATAGGAGAGATGGGCATTTTTGGACTGAGAATTGTGTTCCATACCCTCTCTTCCTACAAACGCTATTGCCCCTCTCACTGGGATTAGGTGATCATGTCAGGGCTAGTTCCTATGATGTCATTCATGAAACCACTACCAGACTTAGTTTGCTGGCTAGGTGTTCTTTTATTTACTGTGTGAATGCATAACTCCTATGGAACTACTGAAGTTCCCCATAGGATTACATCTGAATTCGCAGAAGTACTCTATTGGCTATAAGGCACCAGTTAATGACATTTGGATACTTAATTAGGACCAGTGCAATTTCAAAAGGTAATAACATCCCACCCACAGTATTTATTACATTGTGTTTCTCAAAACAAACAAACAGACAAAAACCTGTTAATTTTTCTGGCTGTGCTTGCTAGATAGTTAATGTGTTATAGTTTGGTTTGAAGACCTACCTGTATTGGTTTCTTTTCCTGTTGCTGTAATACAATTCCCTTACAAAAGCAACTCAAGGGAAAAGGATTCATTTCAACCTACAAGTCAAGCAAACAGCCCTGTGGCAGGGAAGTCAAGATGGCAGGCGCCAGAAACAGCTGGTCACCTCACATCTCTATAGTCAGAAGCGGAGAGTGCTGAATGCCGGCTCTCAGCTCATTTTATCCATTTTATATATAAGCCAGGATCCCTGCCCAGGAGAAGGTGCAAAATGGCAGGGAAGATGACCCTTACGAGATCAAGTCACCTAATCAAAATACTTCCTCACAGGTGAGCCCACAGGCTGAATCAACACTCACACTTGTGCCTGGAAGCTGCTTCCAAGGCCATTCAGATCCTGCCAAATGGACAGTTAATACTAACCATCCCAAAGCCATACAGGACCTGACAATTTGAGCTTTATTATTTTAGCCAAAAGAGATGATAAGGTGTCATAGCCCATCTCACCCAAGCAACCTTTGATTTCAAATAGCATTTAGTGGATTAAAAGCAGTGACTGCTTTAGCGGTCACTCAGATAGATGATCCAACATGACCGACTTGCTCTCTTCGGAGCTTGGCGCAATCAGAAAGTATTTCTGCCATCTGAAAGGGTCCATGTGGATGAGAGGTGAAAAAGCTTCCACAGGGAGAGTCCAGGAATCCAGAGCCATCCTCATTTCAAATATTAATTGTTGCCCTGGCCCTAGCTAGCAAGGCCATTGTTTTATTTGTAGAATGTGAAACTGTTTTGTGCCACTACATTCTCTCACCAGCCAAACTCTCCTGACATCCATTTTACTGTCCTTTAGTTCTCTCATACATTAGATTTAAAATTATTTTCAGTATCCTGATATCTTTCTCTGAGCCATCGTTACTTAGTCATGTATTTAATATATATATATATGTATATATATATACATATATATATATACATATATGTTTATGTATTAAACATAATACATAAGGAAGGTATTTTAATAAAGCCAAGTTTTTTAAACAATCATTTTATGTATGTGGGTATTTTGCTTGCATGCACGTCTGTGCAAGCAATGCCTGGGTACACAAGAAGAGAGTGTCAGGTCCTCTGGAACTAGACTTATAACTATTATGAGAAGCCATGGTGCTGGGGACCAAACTCAGGTCCTTGGAAAGAATAGTCAGTACTCTTGACAAGAAAGCCATCTCTCCAGCCAAAGGCTAAGAATTTTTAAAATTTTTTATTTTGATGAATGTGTATTATGTATAAAGGTATATATGTATGCAGGATCCCATGGAAGCCAGAAGAATTATGGGTGGTTGTAAACCCAATGTGTGTGCTAGGGACCAAACTTAGGTTTTCTGAAAGAGTAGGTTTCTGAAACTTAGGTTTTCTGTGTATCCTTAACCACTTAGCAACTCTATAGTCCCAAGATCTATTTTTGAAGTTGTTATTCTATCAGATCTGACAAAGGTAAGATGTGGAATTGTTTGACTTTGTGATTCCCCCTGACATTTGATTTTAGAACTGCTTGTATACATGGTATCTTCAGGTATGACAGTATCAATAACAGTTTATCTCCGTATGATAGTCTCTGTCTGTAAACCAGTGTCATGAATTATGAGGAAAGGAAGTGTGACGGCCAGAGCTGTCCACTCTGGCTTGGTTCTGTGACCTTTGGACTTGCTTGAATTGAGTGACTTAGTCAGTTTCAAAGTGCAACCCGTTTGCAGTATTCCTAAGACAGGGAAGAGAAGCCGGGCAAGTAATGACTCAAATGTGTCAGTGCTTATATTTTGCTTTTATTCTAAGTATTTAATTCTTACTGTATATGTGGCAATGCAGTATCCTATTCAGCTGGGTTATTTACATGTCTGAACGTGTAAAGTGAAAGAGGCAAACTGCCCCGCCTATTGCTAACTGCCAGGCAGAGTCGCAGGGACTGTGAGTACTGGGCGGAGGGCATCGCCTCAAACCTCAGGCGCCCCCCTCCCCCCACATCTGGCTCACAAGGCAGATGAGTGTAGTAGGGTGCTGTGGTTAAAGAAGGGGAATTGGTGACGGGGTCGGAGGAGGCTTCCCTGGGAAGGAGAACTAGAACTCAGCCTTGAAGCCGAGTGTATACTTCTCCAGCAGAGCATTAGGAAGGAGGCTCCTGAAGAGAATGGTAGAAATGAGAAGCGAGAAACTGCACAGCACCGCGGCAGGAGCAGAGGGGTTTTTTTTCTAGAAAGATACCGAGGTCTTATGTGTTATGTGTTGTACTACAGTATGCGGTGTTTCCGTTTCATTAGTGGGAAGCATGGGAAATGTCTTGAGCCAGCAAATGGCATCAATGTATAGCTAGAAATATTTTACTAAACCGGTGTTCTCTGTTTAATGTCCATCTGCTTCCATGTAGTCATACATTAAAAACTGACTTCCATATCAGAGAAACTACACTCACCTTACCGCTGTCCTCACACTGATGCTAGGCCCCTGTATATTTACGATCCTTGTTGGAAGGTATGAAAACGACCACCCAAAGCTTTTCGTTTTAACAGCTCACAAGGAGTAAGGTATTAAAGTCCATCACATCTGACAGCCTGGTTTCTCTAACTCTTATACAAAGAAGCCAAGGAAATGTTTATAGTTTGGGGCTCTGTCCAACACCCTACGTTCTTGAACACATTTGGCATGGTGATGTCATAAACATTTGTTCCAGACACAATTATCACATGGTAATGGTCCTTCATGTTTAGTGTATGGCAGTTGACAAGAACAGTAAGAAACAACTGGTTGATGTGTTTTACAGTGCACACTACAGTCTCTCTGGAGCTTGATTTAAGGAAGCAAGAACGTTTGCTAAGCATAGCATTTGGGACCCCCTGGTGCTGGCTCTCTCATTCTTAATTCTGAGAGATAATAGCACTAATTGCACTGACATCCTTTTTCCACCTCCAACAAAAATTCCTGCCTTTGAGTTTGAAGGAATCTCGGACTTAGCAGTGTTGCCCATGTAGGTAACCTATGTCCTTCCAGAACTGTAGGCTCAGCCCCTAACCTGTTTAAGACACCACAAAATTCTGCCTTTCCAATCTCTCCAGCCCACAGATGGTGCGCATTTTCTGTGAACCAGCTACTGCCAAGGAAGCCGTACTTGTCTTCGTTCTTGATAGTTTTCAACCTTTACGATTGGTTTTATTTCCTGCCTCTGACCTTGTTTGGCCCCAATTTTCCAAAGCACAAACATAAATGAATTATAAAAAAAAAAGTGTAGCCTAACCATGTTTTAAACAAATCTATTTCAAGGACAGGAGAAGCTAGGAGTTATAATATTGTTAGAAACAATGCAATTTGCCATCAACTTATCATATATTAAATTAGGTCTACCAGAGATCTTGACTATGTGAGTTACTGTACATCACTAATATAGCCCTGTCAAAGGGGTTTCTGTATGTGAGCTGCTCTTAAAGGATGATAAACATCCAAGAAACACAACCGTTAGAGTTGGTCCAGTGGGGTGGTCCAGGGGTGGAAAGAAGATGGGCTTTGTCCTTGAGGGCTCTCCTCACCATACATGTCTATCCTCACTGCATAACTGTTTTTAATAAACTGAGTGTTTTATTAAATAGTGCATTACAATGGATAGTGCCTTAATTTATAAAGAGCTTCCCAATTGTATCTCATTTGATTCACAGAGAAAAACATGCGCCACATTTACAGAGAAAACTGAAACAGGAAAGTAAATGATGTTTGTACTACATGACTTGATGTATAAATGCAAGCCTGTGTTCACTGTCTTTTTAAAGTGTGTGTGTGTGTGTGTGTGTGTGTGTGTGCAGTGTAGGATAGTCAAAAGCCCAAAGTGTGTGCACATACTTTATCTTCCTGAGGGCACACAATTGTTGATTCGGCCAAAAATGTATTGGCAACATAACCTCCCCAACCCCCAGAGAGCAAACATGGATGCCATTCTTGTCATGTCTGTCTAGGGATCCACAGTAGTAGCCTTGGCTTATGCAGTGCCATATTTGGAGTCATGAAAGGCTGTCTACCTGGCTTCAGAGAGTGCATTACACATAGGATATATCAAGGTCCAGGCTGAACATCCACAACACGGGATTTTTTCTCCTCCCTGTTCAGGTGCTTTCTCCATGCAGAAATTGCTCTAGCCTTCCTTGGGATATTACACCTAAGAATAAAATAAATATATAATTGATGTGTCTGACTTTAAAATACCTACCCAAATACGGAGCAGTTTATGGATTTCATGACCTACATAATCATTATGGCTGCCTTTTCTTTCAGGTTTTGTGATGAAGGAACCTGTACAGATAAAGCCAATATTCTATATGCCTGGGCGAGAAACGCTCCCCCGACCCGGCTCCCTAAAGGTACGTTTGAAGTGTCATGGATAGTCTAACTGGTGTGCATCAGCTTTTCATAGTCCATTCTATAAACCACTGTTGCTGATGTTCCGTATTGCCATTTTTCACTAAAAGTGCCAGCGTCACCTACTTTGTAATGAAAGGTAGTGGTTCCTTTTTTTCACTTCTTTGGTAAGTAGTTTGCCCTCACAACAGTTTGGATGGCCTTAGAAAATAATGCAGTATATACTTCAAGCCACCTTTGGCCTGAGGCACATCAGCTCTCAACAGCAGGAATAGTTTATGAGCCAAGAGATCCCTAGAAATTAAATAAATTGCTGTTTCAGCATCAATTTTTTTTTTTAAAGTCCTGGGACCTAGGTATTTAATGTAATGCCAAGCCTAGCTGCCCTTCTGACTCTGCCTGAAAATCATTGATAGCTTCCAGTGTCTGAGAGAACTGCCAAGACCCGCTCCTATTGCCTAAATGCTTCAGAATATTAACGAAGGTGCATGATTCGGCTGCAGAATGCATGTGCTGTGGTCCAAAGATGGTTTAAGGATGCATACACCCAGTCTACCTTCCCTAGCTCATGTCCTGCCGGCTAATTGAACTCTACTTTGCATTGCTTCAAATCAGCCTGCCTACTGTCTCTGCAGGTTGCCATGTACCCTCCCTCAGACCTAACTAAGCATCACAGAAGTTCTGTCATAGATGTGTTAGTCTGAGAACAGATGCCTTTTCTCAGCCTGCGAATAGAATGTCTGTATGTCTTAAACACATCATTAACAAACTCCATATAAGCAGTAAGGCCATTCACGGACACCTGGACTTTGTGACCTAGCTGGCAACTCATTTCCTCTCTGTCACTTTTGGAGGCTCTGTTGTCACTTGGAAAGGAAAATAGTCACTCTGATACTCGTAAGATTCTATCTCCTATAATCAGTTAGAACATATAATTTTTCTGAATATTTATTAAACAGAAAATAGGATCTTTTTGTATGTTTGCTAAATAGTCAACAGGGACAGAATTTTGTTCCAGTGCTCCTTTCAAAATGAATGATCTGTTTGTCTAAAAGACCAGGAACCATTCTGGTTTAAATTGGGAACTATGACTAGATTCTCTCCAAGACATGGTTAAATATTCTGGCCAGGGGAGTTTCTTTCTTCTTGTATATGCTGATTTTATATGACATAAGTCATCTTATTTCCTGTGTGTTTCATGACCAGCAGCACAAAATTACCAGTGTAACTCATTTAAGCATCAATTTCTGTAGTGACGGCTTGCCTTGTCTTCTGACTGTTTAGGTGTTGGATTCAGAGTTGGAGGGGAGACTGGAAGCAAATATTTCGTCCTTCAAGTTCACTATGGGGATATTAGTGCTTTTCGAGGTAAGCTTAGAAATGTAGAGCTGATCCAGATGATGACTGAGAAGCTAATTTAAAAAAAAAAATGGTGCCAGGTACCACAAGAGTAACAGAGCTGTGCTGTTTTAATAGAGTGGGCTGGATGTCTCCACAATTTTGTTCAAATGACTGCAGAACCTGGAAAAGCTGCTGCTGCTATTGATGCATAACATACTGCTATTATTGGTATATATATATAATTTGAATTTTTGGAAACTTTAGCTGTGCTGTCAACTTTGGAAAAAAGCATCCCAGTTTACTGTGTTGAGTTAGCATTGTAGAGAAATTAACAGCCATATTAGTCTAGAAATGTGAAATTTAATTATTTTCCATTTGTACAAGGGTAACGCACTGTATTAAATGGGTAAGGTCTTATCTGTGTGGGTTTGATTACAAAAACTAATAAAGTATTCTCCAAATTAAAAAAAAAAGAGAGAGAGAGAAATGTAGAACTGAACGAAATGTTCAATACTTTCTTACTTAAACTAGACATGCAATTATCTGGGTAGAGACATCCGTAGACTCAGCCCAGCAGGGACAGCTGCCTTTAGCTGCTTTCATTTGCAACTACTGAAAGAATGGCTTTGGTTTTAAAAGGTATGTCACAATGCTAATTTCCATCCCACTGTTTTTATTTTTATTTTTGCTGATTTGCAATGTGTCGTCTTAACCTGCTTGCTTGTGTGCCTATCAGAAGAGTCACTAGTTACCCATCACTACCATTAGAAAGCATAGAAGTGACCTGCTGACGTATTTACTTCACTGTGAGCAAGCGACTGAGAGAGAGAGAGGCTGTAGATTCCCCAGGGGTCTAACTGTACAGCAGCTGCTGTGCTTCATATATAATCCACACCGCCACTGCCTGCATTCCTCCATTGTCCACTGCGCCAAGGCACAGATCCCAGCCATGGTTAACATGTAAATACTCCTACACACGTTGCTCTACCTGTCTGTGGTCTCTAGAGAAGATATCTCACGTCTGTATGGATGTGGTACCTGTCAATAATAAATCCGATGTCCTGTGGCTTAGGCAGGGAATAGGAGGTGGGACATCTGAGAGGCAGAAGGGATTATGGGATAGTGCCAGGCCGGGTATTTGCCCTGGAAGATGTGATGAGACAGATGCATGGTACCTGAGCACAGGTAACGAGCCATGGGGCAGAATGTAGATCAGGATAAATGGGTTAAATCATGATCTAGCCAGAGAAGAGTCTAATTATAGGACCAAGGTACTTGTAAATATATTTTGAGTCTGAGTCTTATTTCCATGAGCATGGGGCTGGGAGGAAGAACCCAATCTGACTTCTACAGGGTTCAGTGTGCATTTCATTTAATTGCCCCTTCTCCTCTTATAGAACCATCAACATGATGAATGGGCCCCGTTTCCAAGGCAACCAAAATTAGTCCTTCTTATTTGCTCTGTGGCATGTAGCCAAATTCCAACTATGTTTTGAATTCATGCTCTTGGTTCCATGAGATTATAAATAGGGACAGAGTTCCCTTGGCCTTATTGGTCATTTTCCTGTCCTGTGCTGACATATACTTCCTCCAGAATCCTATAACTGGATCGATCTCATAACTGACCTTACACACATTTCCTTCTCCATCACATTCGATGTCCATCCGGTAACAAGGCCTGGAAGTCTGTCTGTCTTTCTGTACCTATGGATACCTAGGGCAGCAGTTCTTAACAATCCTAAGGCTTCAACCCTTTAACACCTTTAACACAGTGAGTTCTTCATGTGTAATGACCCCAACAATAACATTATTTTGTGACTACTTCGTGACTGTAATTTTGCTACTGTTATGAATATAATATATTTGATACACAGAATAGCTGATATGTGACCCCTGTGAAAGGTCATTAAACGCTCACCGTCCAAGGGGTGACGCGTCCATGACCCACGAGTTGAGAACCACTGTTCTAGATCTTTTCTTGAGAGAGCCCCTGTGGCAAGACTCTGCAGGTCCTCAGGCCTCAGAACTGGATCATTATCGTGTCTTCCTCTAGTAAATTACATTGAAAGGAATAATTTTATGTAACTGAAACCTTTTTATTAGACACATCACCAGGTAAGCAAGAGCTTACAGACTAGTGTATGAACCCAGCTTACAAATAAAATTTGTGTTTGTATTAAAAAAAATAACTCCAGTTATAACAAGATAGTCTTTCATCTCTGTACCAGAATTTAATTCTAAACTGCCAGCCGTGGAGGCTGCTGGGACAAGGCTGTACTGAGAGCAAAGGAATAAAATAATGTTTGTGTCTGAGGAACAGAGCCAGCAACCACTTGCTCTGGAATGCTGCGTTTGCCATCAGCCGGACCTGCAGCGTCTGATGCTGCCAGTGAAATGAGGGAATTCTTGTTGTAGTAACAGTAAGCAGGTCGTCCCTGAGTCCCACAGCCAGACCCGCTCAGCACACCCACGTACACACAAACCAGAGTCTCTGTGAGACACTGAACTCTACTGTCAACCTAATTCCTCATAGATTTTTCTAGAACTCTTGACAGGGGCTGCCTGCATGCCTCAGAGAAAATGGGTAATAGGCACTGCTGTTAGCAAACACAATGCTTTAATAATTTAATTTCTTACTGATGAGTTCATTTTTATAATTCATGTTTAATAGTAGGGTAATAATGTACTGATACTTTAATATATAAGTATATAATTATTCTTACTGTAGGAGACAAGTGAGAGATTTTATGTAGTAACTTTTCTCTTTTCTAGAATACTTTTTCCAGAAGAGGCTATATTAAAGACTGCTAGCATTCATATTCAGAGAGCTTACTATAACACAAGAGTATACCGCTCTAATAGAAGAGTATAAAGAATAATTCTTATAATTCATTCAGGGCCATTAGATGTCATCTTGTCCCTTAAGTGTTAGATGGTATAGAACCTTAAGTAAGCACATGGGAGTATCGAATCTCATTGAAATAACGAAATAGATGCTTTACACGTGCTGAATTGAGGATGGATAGAAGTTGAATTCTAAAACTCCAGACTATCAGACTTTGATCAGCCCAGTGGAGGCTTTTTATAAACTAATATACTGTTTTGAAAAGCAGGTTTTCCGTTTCATAAAAATATATCATTTAAAAGCAGAATTCTTCTAAATGATGAGACATTTTTAAAGTGAGGTTCAAATTTTGTACCATTACAACTGTGAGTATGAAAAAAACTGACAGTTAGCCAAACAAAAGTAAATAATAACATTTAAACAAACTGTATAGGCTTCAGGTCTGCTTGCGTGTTTAGGAGGACTGTAAGGAACAAAGGGAGAAAAGGAGACTCGAACAAGAAAAGGTTGCATCATCTTTTTGGAAAAAATGGGGATCGCTGTTTTTACAATACAATTTTCATTCCAAAAAGAGAATCAGCATGTTCCTCCTAAGGATGCGCCCCTGAATGCTCTGTGCTCCCATGACATCAGCTGTCAGCAGGTTCCCGTGCATGTGGATGGGCTCAGGCCCACATGAATTCCCCAAGGAGTCATTTGTGTTGAAATAGGTTCTGTGCAGGATCTTCTACTTCTCTCTATAAACAATCAAGAGAGGAGAAAACAATGTCCTCTGTTTATTAAAACACATTAAGTATGGGTGTGATGTCTGCGTAACTGTGCATGAAAGTAGACAACCGTATAAAATGTCGGTACTTGGGTGCCAGTGAAGTCAGTGAAGATTTTAACTTTGTGACTTAAAATCTAGGGATGATATTTTATGCATATGAGTGGTGTGAACTCTCATGTGTCACTCAGGAAATTTCTGTTTCCTAATGAAAAGTAGGAGGATGTTTGGCTTAAGTGGGCATTTTTCCATTTACAGAATTGACTTCTTTAGAAAAACCCAAAAAGATGCAGGCCCTTTCAATCCTGCTCTCTGCCTCTAGAGCAGAAAAAATAAACTACTGAAAATGAGTGTCTTCAGCCACTAAGTTTATAGTTTGGCATAGCAGCCTTAAAAAATATCAGTATTACATACTACATACATAACAGACTTTTAACCTGATTTTTATTTCAATGCAAAAGAAAAGCAAGAGGTTTATTTTCCAGCGTATCAGGTAACCTGATTTTTAAAATGAAAGAAAACTCACTTTTCCTTAAGTTACATGGACTCAGCATACTGCAAAGAGAATGGGGTTAATTACTCAGGATGTAACTATAGTTTGTGGGCCTGCATCTTTAAGGGCCTAGGGAACGGCCCTCACTTGCTCTGAGGAGGCAGCAGCCATCAGGGTTCTCCTGGGCTTCGTGGAGCCTTGCTCTGGATGCTCTGGATGCAGCCTCCGCCTGCATCAGTCAGGCATATCACTTCCCACTCCCTGCCTCAGGCAGCATCTCGCTGCCCTTTCCTTTCTCACAGTTGATCTTCAGTGGACTTAGGGTTCAGTCGTAATCTAGCATGGTTTCATTTGATTGAACCTGAAAGACCTCATCTCTAAATAGGTTTTATTTCATTTCAGTTAATTGTGTGCGTGAGGGGAAAGGTCTTTGGACTGACAGTCATGACCCCTAGGTTCTGGTCTTTCCTGCCTATTCATTTAAATAAATGGTATTCATTTTATATTATGTTGGAGGGAAGTAGCTTCTAGAAATAAAATCATTAATTCATATGTTCCTTCTTAAAACAAAACAAAACAAAAACAAAAAACAAAAAAACCCACCCTCAATGCCAGTAAAGTACCTCCTTAAACTCGTGGGGAACCTGGACAATCAGAGAGCAGAACCCGAAGCCAGAAAGTCTGGGAAGGTCATCTCTAGCAGTAGGAAAAAAGCAGGCTGTGAGCTCTCTGAGAGGATACGCAATACTTGCGTGCTTTGTCAATTACACCAAATGTGAAGCTGTAAAAGCTTCGTCTAAAACCAGCTGGCTTTATTAAATGCCACTCACAGGCAGGCCTGTGCTGACGCAGGACACACCGCCCTTCCTGCCAGCCAGCGTTTACTCTAGCACCAGAGCAAACACAGAAGTGTGTGCGCAGGAAGCCGCAGGCTTCTCGGATGAGCACTCCGTGTTAGCTGCATTCTTTGCGGCTCATACAAACCAGGAAATGCTGCTGGGCTGAATCTCTGGCTGTGACTGTCCACACTATAAAAGGGATGCTCGATATTTTTCAAGGATCTAGACACGGAGCATATACCACACTGTCCATCAGTGTTGTGAGGGATGCTCAAGTTGTGTGATGTTTTCTGTTCTCTGAGCAGCTTTCATTATTTACAGTTCAGCTGCACAAAACAAAACAAAACAAAAACTCCTGTCCTTAAAGAAATGAGAATCCATAGGAACGGGGATTCTGTCTGTCCTCCCCTATGTGACCATTAATATTATCAGCTTGCCAAGGATGGAATCATCCCAGGAGACGTGCCTTTGGCATGCCATCCACGATCTCCAGATTGTGTTAATTGAGGTGGGAACACCCCACACTAACTGTGCACGCATCACTCCATTCTGTGGGATTGGGTCCTAGACTGGATGAAGAAGAGAAAGTTAAGCAAGAGCCATTCACCCTGCTCTCTGGTTCACTGCCCTGCTCCTGTGACCATAAGGGACTGTCCCCTTGAACTATGAGCCCAAATAAGACTCTTCCTTAAACGTCCTTTTTGTCGTAGTAACAGGACAAGTAGCTAATGCATTCCACAATGCGTTTGTTTTTGTCTTTATTTTTTTCAACCAAGTCTTGTTCTGAAAAGAAAATTCTCCTGAGCTTATTCTCGGGGTTACTGAATTCTTTTCTGCTGGTTTTTAGCCCAGGGGAATCTCGCTAAAACTTCTTTCTCCTTGCTGGGATTGGTTCCCTGGCATTAGGGTGGAGCAGTAGGTTTCTTCTCGGGTGGAAGCGTCTTAGACTCACCATCTGAAGACACAAAGGCGTGAGAATGACAGTCAGAATCTCTTCCCAGGCATCAGACCCCATTTCCTACTTTAGCAAAGTTTCCAAGACGCCACCCTCATCACTTGTCTGTAAGCTCTCTGGCTACAGTAGAGAGGCTCCACAGTCACATGTACCTAGCTAGACACAAACACATTGGTCACCGTTGCGAGACCTGTAGTAGTGATGCAATGTCCCCTGTCTCCACGGCTTCATCACGGCCCTCAAAGATACACCTGGATTTCCTACCTTTTAGTGTGGTCTTGAGAGTATAGGCAAAGATTCATTTTCCTGAGAGTGAGCTAATTCAGTGAATTAGACTTAGAAATCTTTTTAACTCCCCTGAACGTGAACTCTAGAAAAAGTTTCTAAATTTCTGACTGTATGAGTAAAATCGGATCATAAAATTTTCATGAGAGCCCTTCAGGAATGATCATTTATTTATTTTATTTTTTTAACCTTTTATTGATTCTTTCTGAATTTCACATCCTGCACCTGACTCCCACTCATCTCCCCATCCCTTTGTATCTGCCCTTTTAAGACCCTTAAAACCTCCCCCCCCCAAAGAAAACAAAAAATAAAAATATTTTTTTAAAATCCCACCTGAAAGCTGCAGGGTATCATGGTGGGATCATTTTAAAATAGCCACACTTTGAGAAATCCCGGGTTTCAGTCCACTAAGTGCGATAAAACATCCTAGAGCAGGGACACAGAGAAGGCTCAGCACCCGGGAGCCTGTCCTGCCCTTGCACAAACATACAGATTAGTCCCAGCGCCATCAGGCCCCTTACAGTTGCCGGTAACTCTATATCCAGCCTGACCTCTACAGGCACCTGTTTCATGTGCACAGACGCATACAGAGAAACAGGCACATAAATGTAATTAAAATAATAAAATTAAGTAAAAAAAAAATTGGCTAGATATCATCACAGAATATATGATGTGTTGTATGAAGTTAAATTAGATATGGCGTGCCCTACGCCTTCTGTAAATGCCAATATGAAGCCTATGGACCATAACTGTTAACTAAAAATCTTCGTACCCACTCAGCACTTTTCTTCATGATTTTGGTATAGAATACCAAACAGTAACTCTTGTTCTATGATAGTACATAGGCCTTCGCCACGTAGCTGGGCGTATTGGCGCGGTGTCTACTTGCTTTCCTGTATTCTCTGTGGCTTCCCTTTGTTGTCAAGCTGCAACTTAAATGCTTATGTCATTTCAAATAATGTATTCCATGGGGGCAAAGATGGAGTAGAAGAAAATTCTGTCCTCATGTAATTTCCTGTAAAATACAAGTACGGGCAAATAAAAGACTAGCCCGAATACTGTAAGCAGGTAAACAAGAGAACTGTAAAACGGCATAGTCGTACCTACTCTGTTATTAGTATAATGTGTCTCTCTCAGAATGGATGCACGTGATCGCAGCGGCCTTTGGAGGCCAGCAGAGGGCACCAGGTCACCCGGATCTGAAGCTCCAGGCAGCTGGGAGGCACCCAGTATGCTGAGAACCAAGCTAGAGTACCCTGAAAGAGCAGCTCAGGCTGTTACCCACTGAGCCATCCCTCTGGGCCCCAGTCACATGTACTTTAGAAGGTTTTTAACCTGCAAGGCTGGTCTCCTGTAGCAACCCTTCTCCCGTATCCTAATTTTGAGCTTTAGATTTGGTTGCTTGGTACCTATGTTTCATTTCATTTAGCTTCTCTGTGAATGTAGAGTTAACTGAGTTGGAACCTTCGTGGGGGGCCGTCTGTATAAAATTATGGCGGCACGAATGTCTGGACTTGGTCGCCTTCAGACTGGACTTCTCTGCACTCTCCAGTTTTGTTCCATTGTGCCGGTGATCCATCTAGGCGTGGTTTCTCCATCCCTTAGTTTCAGACAATGGATGTCCCCAAGCATAAATGTATATACATCCAAGAGGCAGCTGCTTTGCTGCACCAAAGGAACAGAGCAAGCACGCGGGGACGGTAGGAGCGGCAGCATAAAGTGAAACAGGATTTGAAAGGAATTGTAATTCCCCTGGTTCTAGCTATCTCCAGCTCTTGCAAGGCTGTGGCCACAGGGGTATTGGGAAGAAGCTTTGAAATTGTGAGCCCAGGAAAAAAAAAAATCCCTTGCTAATGCATTTTTCAACAAGATAGAGCAGGGATCAGTGGCGGGGCAGCCGCACTTAAAATGATTGCATTCCAGCTTAGAGCAGACTGTCCACTTGAATGTGTGTGAGTGCTCCCAGCTCTCTGATGCCTAAGTGCCGGGTTGGTGGGAAATTGGATCAAAGATTGCTCTCTGCTTCCTCTGCTGCCTCCTCTTGCTCTCTCGAAGCATCTTTCACCCATGTATGCTTTTCTGTAGGATACCCCAAGCCTTTTACTCATTCCTCTTCGAAGCGAATACTGTTATGGATTCCTAGTATTTAAACCAGGTCACTTTCAACCTTTTTGGATTCATTTGTTGATTCCGAAATCTCCTTCGGCATCTGGTAAAATCACTCAGCGAATGAGTACAATCTCTGGGACCCAAACGGTAGAAGGAGAAAAGTGACTCCTTTAAATGGTCCTTTCACCTCTACAGGTACACTGAACCAGCACATAACCTCTCAAATGCGCCCATGCACACATGTGTGCATGTTCCCACGCACGCACGCATGCATCGGGGCATGGGAGAGGAGGCAGAAAGGAAATATGTGACACTACAGATTAAAAGAAAGAAAAATTCTGTCATGTAGGCATGTGAAATTCTTGTCCCTATTAGACTTGTTCAAGTTCTTTCTTCTGCAGTGAATAATGTTCAGAAATACTTGGGGGTAGATATCTAGATAATGCTATTTTGAATCACAGAGTCTTTAAACCTTAAGAGAGTCTAACAAATTATCTAACAAATCACTTTCTTACAATTTACAATCTACAGTGTATTGACAAACCTCATTGCCCTATCTACGCTTAGTTTTTTAACGCTACATTTTTATGTTGTGGTTATTGTTTTAACAAGAGCACTCCTATGTCTCATTAAAAGGATTAGAATGAACTGAAAGATGCTAATAGATTCACCTCTGAAGTACATAATGAAACACAAAGAGAACCTTACTCAGAGAACTATTTACATGAGACTCCAGGGTTGAAAAATAAATTTCTGCCTCATAATAGACTTACTAGATGACATCCACAGAAGCGGGTATGGGCTGATCTGACGCTGTCTATGGGCTGATCTGATGCTGTCTATGGGCTGATCTGACGCTGTCTATGGGCTGATCTGACGCTGTCTATGGGCTGATCTGACGCTGTCTTTGGGTTGATCTGACGCTCTCTGACAGTGTTACAAGAACCAGCAGGTTATGCTCTGATTGTTCAACAGGCGGCCCATTAACTTTGTGTTTGTTTTGTTTTATTTTTTGCTTTGTTTTGCTTTTTGGAGACAGGGTTTCTCTGTGTAGCCCTGGCTGACTTGGAACTCACTCTGTAGCCCAGGCTGGCCTGGAGCTCATAGACATCCACCTGCCTCTGCCTCCTGAGTTCTGGGATTAAAGGTGTGTGCCACCACAGGCTGGCTTTAGCCACCATTCTTTAAAAAAGCAGAAAGTATTGATAATTTCCCACCTCGGTATTTTACTCTGAGCACTGCTCTATGTGACGCTGGTCACATTTGCATCTGTTGTCTGTGTGCTGGAAATACTCCAGCCATTGAACTATTAATCATCTCTTCCTAACTCTGTGCTCAATGACTGAGGTTGTACTGGTGATGAGGAATCAGCTATACTGTAAATATTTACACCATGGAAACTGCAGAATTCT
>NW_022196896.1:123185901-123196464 GCF_008632895.1 Mastomys coucha
GTGGAGGTGGTGGAAGTGGAGGTGGTGGTGGTGGTGGTGGTGGTGGTGGAAGTGGTGGTGGTAGTGGTTTGGTTTGGTTTTGTGTTTTGTTTTTGTTTTTTTGTTTTTGGGTTCTTTTTTATTTTTGTTTGTTTGTTTTTCTTTTTGTTTGGTTTTGTTGCTTAGGGGAGGTAAAATACTAGAAAATAGTGCCCATGCAGAGTACGGTGAATGACTAGAGTAAATAAAGAACCATTATTCTAATGTGCCCATTTCTGCAACAGCAAAGACTTTGCTGTGATTAAAGAGCAAATACAGGTATATAAACATATATCTTTATGGCTTCCATAAACATAACAATCAAATATTTTAACTGGAACTACACATTGCCCATTTACAACCATGGGCAAGATGTAAAAATGTTTAGAAAAATACAAGGAAAGAATTTGTGAGGCTCAACTGTTTCTATGGAATTTACAATAAGGCATTTGGTACTTTACCTGGTTTTATGATTTTGGTGACTAAAGCCTATAGTAATCATGTTCACACATGTACATATCTTTCCCACAGAGCTTACATATTATCAGTACACCATCAGACCCAGGAAAATGACATTTTAACAGGCCTTGCAGTTGATTTTTATGCAAACTGAATTTTGACTGCAGGAGCTCTGATGTTACTATTAAGGATCGCAGTCACTTCTCCACTTGTCTCTCTACTACGGTATATCAGTGTAATCTCCTGGGTTTGGGACATGAAGAGAATAATTTTCATTTATCAAAATATGTTTAATTAAATCTCAATTCTCTTAAGAAAAAGGAAACTCTGAAAGAAGAAAGTGCATTTAATTCCTGTATGGTTCTTCCCTTGCTTACTTCCACTTAGAAATTTTAAAGAAAATTTATTCTTTTATTTTCAACATGTATTCAACAAAATTTGAACTTTGGATTTCAGAAAACTATGAGAAAAGCCACTTGCAGCACCCATGTGACCTTCTTGGGGATCCCTTCCCTGTTTTCCATCCACATGTGGGTGTATAGATATTCTGCTTCACACCTAATCAAATCAAACATTTTGAAGAGTTATTTACTTGTATTTTACATGTTTGTACCTACATGTCCATACGTGCACCATGTGTGCATCTCATGAGCCCAAAAGAGGGCATTGGTTCCCTTAGAGCTAGAGTTATAGGCAGATGTGAGTCCTCCATGTGGGTGCTTGGAACAGAACCTGGGTTCTGTGGAAGAGCCACTAGCACTCAGCCACTTCTCCAGTCTTTTCTCCAGCTCCAAGGCAAGTCTCTGTCTTAGTCAGGGTTTTTATTCCTGCACAAACATCACGACCAAGAAGCAAGTTGGGGAGGAAAGGGTTTATTCAGCTTACACTTCCACATTACTGTTCATCACCTAAGGAAGTCAGGACTGGAACCCAAGTCAGGAAGCAGGAGCTGATGCAGAGGCCATGGAGGGGTGCTGCTTACTGACTTGCTCAGCTTCCTTTCTTGTAGAACCAAAGACTACCAGCCCAGAGATGATAATGGAGACAATGTCTTACAGCTGGATCTCAGGGAGGCATTTCCTCAAGGGAGGCTCCTTTCTCTGTGATAACTCCAGCTTGGATCAAGTTGACACACCTTACCAGGCAGTGCACTGTCCATTTTTTTTAACATTTTTAAATCTCTAAGTGACAGAAATGACTGGCAGGCTAGACAGGGAAGGAATGAGGAAGTTGACCCTAAGAAATCGATGGCAACACAAAGTACAAACCACAAACCATAAGAAACTCAAGAAGAAGGAAGACCAAAGTGTGGATACTTTGTTCCTTCTTAAAAGGGGGAACAAAATACCCATGGAAGGAGTTTTAGAGTCTAACTATGGAGCAGAGACTAAAGGAAGGACAATTCAGAGACTGCTCCACCTGGGAATCCTTCCCATATTCAATCAAAATCTAGACACTATTGTGGATGCCAGCAAGTGCTGGATGACAGGAGCCTGATATAGCTCTCCTGAGAGGTTCTGACAGTACCCAACTAATACAGAAGTAGAGGCTCACAGCCATCCATTGGGCTGAGTACAGGGTCCCCAATAAAGGAGCTAGAGAAAGGACCCAAGGACCCCTTAGGACAAACAACAATATGAACTAACTAGCACCCTCAGAGATCCTAGGGACTAAACCACCAACCAAAGAGTACACATGGTGGGACTAATGGCTCCAGCAGCATATGTATATATAGCAGAGGATGGCCAAGTTGGTCATCAATGGGAGGAGAGGCCCTTGGCCCTGTGAAAGTTCTATGCCCCAGTGTAGGGGAATGCCAGGGCTAGTAAACAGGAGGGGGTGGGTTGGTGAGCAGGGGGAGGATGGAGGGAACAAGGGTGTGTTTTAGTTTTTGTTTTTTTCTTTTCTTCTTTCCTTTTTTGGAGGGGAACCTGAGAAAGGAGATATTGTAAATAAAGAAAACATCTAATAAAAAATCGATAGCAGTCCAGGAATAGTGACCCTCCTACCCAAGGTCTCTGGGTCTTCAGAGATGGAAGGAGACTGCTTTGTCATATCGGAAATTCACTTGTCTTCAGAAGAGAAAGGAGTTAAACCAAAAGGCTTTGTGCCCTGTGTAGCAATCCATTTTTAAAATCAGAGACTGGGTAATAGGATAAGGACATGGAACAGGTGGAATGTCCTAGCCCAGCCCTTCCACCTCACAGAAGAGAAAATCAATGATCAGAAAGGTTATGTTTTGCCCAGGGTGTTATAGCTGCTAGTGCATGCTATCGAAACTGGAAGAATTGAATTTGTGTTTTATTTCTCATCTGCATGTGTGCCAAAGTTCATGCCCTGACTATGTAAGGCAAGTGTGTAACATGGGCAGCCTTTGGATCAGCCCTTTAAGCTGTAATTAGCTAGACCAGAACTTATGGATACCATGAAATAGGAGTAAAGATCAGGGTAGTTTAGCTCACTTTATGTGTGCCTTTTCTTTTTGATTAGGAGATAGTAATTTCCCTTATCCTTGGGGTCATTTCCACATGAGGTTGTTTGATAATCCAACTGATTTCAGAAACCTCATTATCAAATGTTTTTGTTTTTCTTCTGTGGCCTTCACTAAACACCAGCAGCTTCATATGAGCTGTATGAGTGACTTTAGATTATTCAGTGCCTCTGAAATGACAAAAACCATGTCTATTATCCCTCAGTATTTTTTCTTCTTCTCGGTGTCTCCATAAAAATGTGAGCTCCTACATTTCACCCTTGTTAATCGTCTTCATGATGAAAGGCTAAATGGCCCTTACTCATCTCTCTCACTCCACTGGAGACTGTTTATTCTTAATACCTTGGTCTGGCCATTAAACACAGAAATCATGCTTCCATTCATTTAATTATGTAAAACACTGCAATACCATTTATTCTCTCAAAGACTGCATTTGGAATGCAGTACATGGATTTCATGAAGACCCGCTTTGGCATAGAACACTATAGTGTTTAACTCAAGTGATCTTTTTCTTTCTTCAAGTGCTTTAGTTTTTCAAGCTTTCTGTATACTTCTGTGTGTTTTCAGAATGCTTGTGGTTTGCCTTCATTTATTCCTTTGTCATTTTCTTTGATATTTATAGTTATTAATCCCATCTTTCTTTAGGCACATTGCCCTCAGTCATGCATTGCCTTCATTTATTTTGTGTGACAGCGTACACTTGGCGGCCAGAGAACATCTTACAGATGTTGTTTCTCTCCTTCCTCCATGTGTGTTCCAGAGATTGAACTCTGGCCACTAGGTTTGGTGGCAAGTCCCCTTATCTCCTGAGACCCCCTCACTAACCCCAGACTGGCTCTTTCAACTTGGAAATAACACCTGTCACCTAATTGATTCCATTTAAGTTGTTAGCAAATGGCATTTTGTTCTTAACTGTTCCTAGTAGTTAGGCAAGCCACCAGGAAGAGGATAAACTTACTTGTCAATTGACTAGTGTAAAATTAGAAGATCAGGTTCGCTTTCAAGAGCGCCAATTCACGAACCTTACAATGAGGACCATGCTGCTTTCTCCACAGAGCACGCATGCTCCTGAAAGTTGCTGGGCCATGCACTATATCTTTGCCTGCTCGCCAAGCTTTCTCTGAAGAGAAGGAAGTCATTTAGGGGGATGCAAAGAGTCCACTCACTTCGTTCCCACCTACTCCTAATTCCTTTGTGCTACCAGTTAACTTGTCCATTTGCCTCTTGAAAGGAAGAGTGTGCCCTAAATAAACATGACTGTGAAACACATGAAGATGAGGTCTTTAAGGAAAATAAGCCCAACCCTTCCTCCTCTGATGCTGTTTCTTAGAGCTGAAGCATCCTTTTCCTCTTTGGCCAACAGAAAGCTTCTCAGGCTGCTTCTGTCCTTGCAGATTCTCCATGTTTGGAAGCTTTCAGAAGTGTTTCGTCTAAAGTCTGTTATGAATATGGGGAGAGCATGGTGAGAGGGAGCCTTGAGAGAAAGGAGGCTGCCGTGTTCTTCTGCAACTTTATTGTTATTAATCAGCCTCCTTCAAATCGGGTTGTTCTTCACTTTAAAAGGCCACCAGGAATTTTGTTCTGATCTTTTAAAGTTTGAAGTTATGGCTTTTAGAAATATAAAACTTCCTGTTTTCAAAAGAGTGTGGGATGAATTTCTGACAGGTTCCCTTCCTTTATCATTCCTACCCATGGGGATTGAACAAAAGTAAAAGACTACATTGTTGTACAAAATAGTTAAGAGTTATAAAGTTGCGAAAGGTAAACCTTATATACTTACTAAGGGTACCCATAAGATGAATCAGAAATTGGAAAGAGCACATTGGGAATCTACTTTCAGTTTTACATTTCAAACCCTGGGATCCAATTAGTGTAAGCAGAAAGCTAACACACACACACACACACACACACACACACACACACACACTGAACAAATGCAATTGTAAAATTAAAAAGAAAGAAAAGAAGGAAGGAAGGAAGGAAGGAAGGAAGGAAGGAAGGAAGGAAGGAAGGAAGGAAGGAAGTCAATGATCTTTTAAGAGAAGTTAGAATTCTAATAGATATTTTTGGATGTTGAGAGGCACACATGCATATTAACTGAGCTCTAAAGGAAAATGTTTATTTATTAAGAGTTGTTAGTTTATATACTTACATGTGGCCATCTAAAATATATTTATATGTAAAAATATTCATAATTATGAGATATTATAAGATACATATGCATGGGTTACATATCCATAAAATGTTTCCTTTAAAACTCAGTTGTTTAGCCTTAGATTTTTATCCTTAAAAAAAAAGTCTAGTATGGTATATAATCTTACTAATTCTCATTCTCATATGAAATTATTGCAATCTATAATAAATAATTCAAAAAAACAGAAAAGGATCTCTTTGATTACCCCCTCTTCAAGTTACTTTTGGTTCTATGACATATTTTTTTCTTTTTCCATCTGCCTGGTTCCTAGCCTTTGCCCAATACTTTCTGCTTTCAGTGGAGAAGACAAATCATGATTTGTAAAATTCCAAAAGAAATTCATAAAACCATTGGAAATATGAATATATGACGCATAACTTGATAGCAGTAGAGAAGTGACAGATAGAGCTCGGGAGAGGGAGGGCCTGGGAGGGAAAAGAAAAACATTTACAGCCAAGTATCATATTTAATGTTGCCAAACAAAACCCCCGAAAGCTAGAGAACAAGTTGGTTGGGAATATGTCTGGAATCAGCCACTGAAGAAGGACAACTTTTTCAGTGCACACAAACATTTCATTGTAGGATTTGTATGACACAGAAATTTGCAATCTAACGCCTCAGGAAGGGGATGAAAACAGAACCTTTTTCTTTCTTGATTCAAGTGCTGGCCGTCTGTGTGTGTGTGTGTGTGTGTGTGTGTGTGTGTGTGTGTGTGTGTATGTGTGTGTGTGTGTATGTGTGTGTGTGTGTGTATGTGTGTGTGTGTGTGTGTGTGTATGTGAAACTCCTGATTATGTAGCATTTGATGTGTGTGCTTATTTGTACATTATAGTTCAATAGGACTTTTAAAAAAATAAATAAAACGAGATCTTTAAAATTCCATGACATTTTAAAATTGAATTTACCTAGCATTCTTAGGCCGTCTTTTCATTTTACTTCCATGGATGGATAAATCAGGTAGGTTTGTAATTCCGAGAGAAAAAAAACATATTATAAACTGATATTTTTGCTGTGGATTCACTTCTTGTTTGATGTCCTAAAAGCTGGCATCAGGGAAAGACTGACATCGGTTGTCTGCACACGCCCTCCCCTCCCACCATCAGTTTCAGGGCAGGGTATTGAGCCTGCCCGCCTTGCATTTGATCTCTCGTGGGAACACACAAGCCATCATTTCTAAAAGTTGTCTTCTTGGAGGTTGGATACATGCATTTTCTCTTCCTTGCCACGAGGCAAACGCAAGCTAATAATTTCTATTCCTGTAGCAGTGAATACAGAATCAAAAGAGGCTAAACTCACTGTGGTGACAACTTCAAAGGGAATTGCTTTTCACTCAGCGCTGAAGCTCTTGGCCTCGGGAACCCTGTGTGTAGCTCCCCTAAGCCTGCCTTCAGTGGCCTCGGAAACCCTGTGTGTAGCTCCCCTAAGCTTGCCTTCAGTGGCCTCGGGAACCCTGTGTGTAGCTCCCCTAAGCCTGCCTTCAGTGGCCTCGGGAACCCTGTGTGTAGCTCCCCTAAGCCTGTCTTCAGTGGCCTCGGGAACCCTGTGTGTAGCTCCCCTAAGCCTGCCTTCAGTGGCCTCGGAAACCCTGTGTGTAACTCCCCTAAGCTTGCCTTCAGTGGCCTCGGGAACCCTGTGTGTAGCTCCCCTAAGCCTGTCTTCAGTGGCCTCGGGAACCCTGTGTGTAGCTCCCCTAAGCCTGCCTTCAGTGACCTCGGGAACCCTGTGTGTAGCTCGGGCCCCATGGTAAGACTGCCAGGATTTCCATCACACTTTACTGAGCAGAATCACATAGGCTGTGACAGCTGAAGGCATCTTTGTGAAGGGGCCTGGAGGTGGTGCTGACACTCTGAGCATGTGATTTCAGGGATGCAGGAACTTTCCAGGCTAAATTTGATGACCCAGGTCACATTTTGAAGGAATGAAAACTAAAATAACTAAAAACTTAAACAAATAAATAAAATCAACTTGATGATGATATTCTCCTTCATCTCTCTAGATGATCACGTTTTTTCCTGAGCAAGTGGTCTTCTTGCTTTTTCCATTAGAAAACCAGGGTTCACTTAGATGCCTTTCCACTGAGTAAGCAAAGGGATTGATTGACTTAGTCAGTAGTTTTTCTCCTATTAGCCTCTCAGGTCTGTGTCCAGGTCTCTGTAGCAGGATTTCAATTGCACAGAAATAACCTCTGTAAGAGATCAGTACAAGAAAGCAGTACAAAAATATTTTTACTTTTTTAAAATTTTTATTGGTTATTTTGTTTCCATTTCAAATGTTATCCCCCTTCCTCTGCAAGCCCCCTATGCCATCCCCCTCACCCCTGCCTCTATGAAGGTGCTCTCCCACACACCAACCCACTCCCACTTCACTCCCCTAGCATCCTCCTATGCTTGGGCATCAAGCCTTCACAGGACCAAGGGCCCCACTCCCCATTGATGCCAGATAAGGCAATTGTTTGCTACAAAGGCAACTAGAGTCATGGGTCCCTCCATGTCACGTGTAATCTTTGGTTGGTGCTTTAGTCCCTGGGAGCTCTGGTACAAAAATATTTTTACAAAAAAAAAAAAAAATAGCATAGCCAAATTGACTAGACTCTATTCCAATGCCAAAGAAAGTGGATGGTGCTCCTGTATAAAGAGACCTCACTCTTTATTCTCTGAAGAGATTTTCAAAGGAATTTTAATTATGTGAAGTTTTCCCAACTAGTCTCATTTCTGATCACCTTGGGAGCTATGATTCTGTCTCAGAGGAGCATCACCTGTCTCATTAATTCAACGTTAGTAATAAGGGACAAAGAGCTGTAAGGTAAAGATCAAGACAACATAAGAGATATTAAAATATCCACGTATTGTTATTTGCACTTGCTGTGACATCTTTTGTTCATTTTTGTTTGGATGTTGAAGACAGAAAAGGGTTCTTTCTGTTCAGAACATTTTGGAAAGGAGGGAGAGCGGGAGTGCGGATAGACATGATAGCATTTGGAACTTCTTGCTTTCAAACACAAGTAGCATTGTGAATGATGTCGCCTCCTTGTTGTTCTAACATTGTTAATTGTCTTGGCCCTTTGTTTTTTTCCTATAGCTCTAAAAGGAAAGTATCCATTATCCAAACTGTGGCTGAGGACAGGGGAAAGGGATGTACTTCCTCACTTCCCTTCCCTTCCCTTCCAAAGGGAACACGGGGAATTGAAATCTCTTCTGCTGGCTTTCTGAAGGACTTTTTCCAATTAGTGGGATATAGTTTATAACAATTCCCTGACTCCCTGAGGATCTATGGTTCTTTTACCGAAGCAGGAAACAAACAGGGCAAGATGAGTTCATGGAAAAGAAAGCTCTCTCTAGAGAGAAAACTAAGAGAAGCCAACAGACTTCTAAGACCCTGAGATGGAATGGTCTATGGTCATGCATTATTCTGCATACTTACTTTACTGCTTAGCTATGAATCCAAGTAGGAATTGCAAGCTATTATTAGAAGCACAAGCTAAATAGTTTGGGATGGATAACCTCATATCCCATGCATTTGCTTCCCATTAAGAGAATCTGGCTTCCTGCTTAAGTGGATGTCTTTAAGTACTACTGGCTACTTGTCCATACTCACTGGAGTCCTTTATTTTTGCTTTGGGGTATTTCATAAAGAAAATGCCTTTGATATCTGTAAGAAATTTATAGAACTCTGTTTTGGAAATGTGTTTGATAAACATTAACATCAGAGACTTCGATTTGATACACACCTGTCACCAGTTACTTGAATTCCTTGAGCAACACTCACTCTCTGCAGCCTGTTTTTCCCTGTACATGAAAGGCTTGAAATTCATCTTCTCCAGGGTCTCTTTCAGCTCTGAATTCTATGACTCTATATAGTTGATAAATACCTTGCTGTGGTTATCCATCTCTGGCCAGGCAAAGGAGAGTGATTTCTCATAAAAAGCAAGCTGAGAGCCTTATGAAGTGGTCATCCAGTTTTCATCCTGCTCAAGATTAGATTCTGATAGGATGCTGATTTTGAGCCTCCTCCAGGCTCTGAAAAAAAATACTCTTCTCTTCCATTGCTAGACTACTTTTTAAGAGTGGTGGCTTAGCCAAACTATTAGCTCTATAGTGATATCCTGAGCTGGGATAAACTCCTAAGGCATGATTAAGCTTCATTATTGCATGTGTACCTTTAAAAATTATATTTCAAATTATATTCTCCACTGTGTTCACTCTTGCTTAAGTTTTTATATGTACATATAACACTACAAATGGAAAATAATGGCATAATGACTTATCCTCAATGGCATCTGCGATCTAGCAAATGAGCTCTCCTCTGCATATTTTGAAGTCTATTAGTTCACACTGGCTCCCTCAGTGCAAAAGCAACACCTATGAAATATTCCTCTATCATGGATGCCTTGTATTCAGTTGTCTATAAATATGAAGCCCAATAAACGTCAGGTGTTTATCATTTCATATGGTTCACAGAGAGAGAGAGAGAGAGGGACAGAGAGACAGAGACAGAGAGATAAAGATAATTTGAAGACCAACTCAGTGAAGAGAATATTTGACTTTTTAGTAAGAATACATGGAAATACCTCAAGAGACTAGCTTTCAAGACTATTGCGTGAATCTCGGTTGAGCCATAATTTCAGCATGACCAAACGTAGCCTCAATGCCTTTTGCATGTATGGAGACTTATTGGACTGGCTCTAAGTCCAGAGCCCAAAATACAGCTGGCTTCAGATGTGGTCAAGAGGATCGTTATTACTAAAAGTCAATAGTCTTGAAATGGCATATTGCCACATTGTGACCTTCTTCACAGTCTCATGGCATCTAATCCAGAATTTCATCTGAACTGGACCATGGCGTTTATCTCACTAAGATCTCTTTACTTCACAGATGACTCCGTTTCTCCCTAGTTAGAACTTGCCTGAGAATATCTGTATTCAGTATCTTTAACAACAAACTTCAAGTAGAATTTTTTAAATTACTTATTCATTTATCTTATGTGTATGGCTGCATTCTTGCATCTATGTATGTATGCCATGTGTATGAAGGTAGGGAAAGGTAATGAAAGGATCTCTAATTCCCTGGAACTGAAGTTATAGCAGGTTATAAACTGCCATGTGGGTGGTGGGATTAGAACCCAGGTCATCTTCAAATGTCGTCCTCTTAGCTGCTGAACCTCCTCCCCAGCCTTGTAATCCCCTTTAAATAGGCATCTCAGTTTTTAATACCCTCATGTTATTTTCTGTTTCTTCCTTTTTTGAGTTAGAGAAGTGGAGAATGCCTCTATTTCTTCTATCTAAAATATTCCATATTCATAATTTTGAAAATATATTTCCTCATCGGGTGGTGGTAGTGCACACCTTTAATCCCAGCACTTGGGAGGCAGAGGCTGGTGGATTTCTGAGTTTGAGGCCAGCCTG
>NW_022196896.1:123196767-123200314 GCF_008632895.1 Mastomys coucha
AGAAGGAGAAGGAGAAGGAGGAGAAGGAGAAGGAGAAGGAGAAGGAGGAGAAGGAGAAGAAGGAGAAGAGAAGAAGGAGAAGGAGAAGAGAAGGAGAAGGAGAAGAAGGAAGGAGAAGGAGAAGGAGGAGGAGGAGGAAGAGGAGAAGAAGAAGAAGAAGAAGGAGAAGAAGAAGAAGAAGAAGAAGAAGAAGAAGAAGAAGAAGAAGAAGAGATATATTTCCTCAAAGTAAAGCATTTTATAGATTTTTTTTTTTTAGTCTATTCCTCACAAAAAAAGAAAATAATAAAGTGGACTAGAGAGATGGCCTATCAGTGAAGAACACTTGCTGGTCTTCTAGAGAAACCAGATTTGATTCTCAGCACCCACATGGAAGCTCATAAATATCTCTAACTCTGTTCCGGGGGACATGGTACCTGCTTCTGGTCTCCTTGGGTACCAAGCATGCACATGGTGTACAAACACTTACACATATATTTTTAAATTAAATAAAATTAGCTTATTTAGATTAATTAAATGTATTAGTAGAGTAACTCAATAAAGAAAGCATTTGTCAAATTTCATGCAAGACTCCAAATTTAATGCCAGCTTCTCTGCTCATCTCATTGTGCACTGGAATGTCTTCGTGCTAAAAATCTTCCTCACTAAGATGAACCTATCTTCCAGATCACAGCTATCTCAGATTGAGCGGACTCTGAAACCTGGTGTCATTTTTGAAAGTTCTAAACTTGACCATAGAGCTGTATGATTAAAACAGGCCAACCCAACCTGTTTCTCCAACCGAACTGGTGTGTGCAAATGCACCGTATTTGTGTTGAATGCATCTAAGGGAGAGCTCAACTCTTCTTCCAGTCACACAAATCCAGCGCTGTGGTCTCAGACCATTGTAGGTTGTCACTTAGTTCTGCTCCCATGTTTTTAAAGCATTTTTTCCTTCCGAGTTGATGAGTTCTAGTCTCATTATGAGGCTACTCTCACCACTTTTCAGCCAAATTCCCTCTCTCTGCAGTGTCTTAATTCGCTCAATTCTGACTTTAGTTTCTTTCAGTTTTTTTTTTCAGTAAAATATTAGCACTCATTTTATTTCTAGAAAGTATTTTCCATTTTAATGATGATGTTTATCTGAGGCAGATGTTACCTCTAACTTAGTGAGATGAGATGAGGTCATTCTTCCGTAGGTTAATTATCTTGTGGCCTAGTGGTCCAAGGCCTAGGAGTTACAGCCGGAGGGTGGTCCTCACCCAGGCCTGCTGCATGTGAGTGAAATATGCAAAACTATCTGGTGTATGAGTTTACCTGAAGATCAGGTTCAAGGTTATGAAAATAATAATGAATCACTGTGGCAGGGAAGATGCTGAGAGGAAAGGTCATGTTCACTGAACCAAACACTGGGACTGAAACGAACGCTGCCATCTTCCCGGATGCCGGGAGCCCACCCCTCTTCCATGATAGATGGGCTTCAGGGGTTTCCCACTAGGTTGCACGCTGTGTGAATGTGCAAGCACGTGGGCTCTTCAGGTCAAGCTGCCGGGAAATGGCCGAGCAGGGGTCAGAATCGCTTCTATTAATCAAATTCAGTTTTGCCATAATGAATAGCAGCAGACACCAGCAGTGCCTAAAATATATATAAATATGATTTAGAAGTATTTGCTTTGAAGGAGCTTTTAGAGTTCTGTTCAGCTAAATGTTATTAAAATAGATGTTATTCTACTACATAAAACAAAATCAGCATCATTCATTTTCATCAATTTTTATATAGTTTTAGTTTAGCTTGCAAAATAACAGGCTTCTCACTGATACTTTCATACATATTTATCCTTGTACTTAATTCTTACTCATTTCCCTCAATTTTTGTTTCTCCCACATCCCTGGTCCTCTAGAAAATAGCTTTCTCTCTCTCTCTCTCTCTCTCTCTCTCTCTCTCTCTCTCTCTCTCTCTCTCTCTCTCTCTCTCTCTCTCTCTCTTTCTCTCTCTTTCTCTCTCTGTGTGTGTGTATGCACGCGCATGTACGCACACATGCATGTGGTATGTGTGTGCATATGTGTTAATTCTGCATTTTGCACATGAGAAAACCATATAGATTTTGGATTTCTTCCCATTAGTGTCTTGGTCCCTTCTTCCCCTCCTTTCAGATTGTCCCTCTTCCTCACAGTCCCCTCCCACACCCACATACAGCATACATACATTTATAAACATGGTATAACTTTCAAAGTTTCACATTTTTAATTCTATCAAAACAAACCAGAGTTACAAAAAGAACGATAACCTAAAGGATTACTTAGTGATCATTTAACGATAAGATTTCTTATGTTTTTGGTTGAGCCTAGCCTTTAACGGCTGAGCCATCCCTCCAGCCCACGATAAGATCTCTATACACAATTTTAAAATGCTTTGACCAGACTAACTAAATGGGAAAAAATTACTATTGTTATTGCTCAGCAACCATATAATATAGTTTCAAAGTGTTTTACTTTGCTAATGTTCCTTTTGTATGTTTGAGTTTCTGGAGCTTTCTGTAAAATAAGAAAGGGTTTTTTCCCTTGGTCGATGTGGCATTCCAATCCCATGCAAGGTTTACATTCTGTATGACAAAACTCAGTCCCTGGCTATGGAACTTCCCTGGAAGTCACTGCAGGGCAAAAGTGCCAAGGAGCCATCGCTTTGATCTCCAGATGTCAATCCTCCAACTCCTATTTGATTTGGCGTGATTTTTATGACTCCGCCATCTTTATGGCTGTGTGATCCTTTGGCTTCTTAACCGGTATTTATGATACATGAATACTTATTTAAGCTTATTTAGACTTACCCTGACTAGGTGACAAATAAATGAGATTCACACTATGGTTACTTCATTTGGCTTTGACAGTTACTGGGGGACAACTCCTAATCTACTTTTCTTACTGTTGGCGTGGCTACTTCTCCGTCAGTGTACCCCAAATATTTACTGTTTTTCCTGGCCATGAGCTCGTGGTCTATCTCCTTTCATGGTGCCTTTTCCTCTCTTCTCTCTCTCTCTCTCTCTCTCTCTCTCTCTCTCTCTCTCTCTCTCTCTCTCTCTCTCTCTCGTTTCTTCACGCCCAACCACATAACTCAAAACCCACTTACCTCTAATCCCCCCCCCCCCGGAATTGGCTGTAGCCAATTTTATTTAACCAATAGTTCTAAATCATGAAACAAGGATTGCACAAGCAAAGCTTGTAAACATCAGAATTCACAGGTAGGCCTAGCCGACCTTGTACAGCACTCAGCATTACAGTGCATAGCAACAAACCAAACGTCAGCGTTACATAGGTAGAAAAAGAAGGAAAAAGCGTAGGAGCTGGCAGGAGAGGTCAGGGGGTAAAAAAGCTGTTGTGCACACTTGGGAGACCTGAGTTTGGTTCCTAGAGCCTGCATAAAGTTAAAGGAAAGAACTGACTCCACAAAGTTATCTTCTGACTTCCACATGGCTGGTGTGGTTTAAATACACCTCCCTACACACACACACACACACACACACACACACACACACATTCATTCTCTCTCTCTCTCTCTCTCTCTCTCTCT
>NW_022196896.1:123200324-123220958 GCF_008632895.1 Mastomys coucha
CTCTCTCTCTCTCTCTCTCTGTCTCTCTCTCATTCTGTGAATGTGTGTATGTATGTGTGTGTGTTTAACAATGTATTTTAATGTTTTGAAATATAGCATTTAATCTGGGAAAACTTATGATAAGAGGATTATAAACATCCTTAAAGTTTGCTTCTAGTGGATGTGCTTTCAGAGAAGCTGCAGGCGAGGACACTCCTAATGCGTCCTCGAATGGGAGAGTGCATCCTTTCCTTAGCCCTGGCCATAGCTGTGAGGCAACATGCCATGAGCAACATTCCTGCTACCCATACCTGGTGACAGGTTTAGCCATGAAGTTAAAACGCTTATGTAGGCGTGTACTTCGAGATGACTTTCAGAATTTTGTTCCATTAATTTTTTTAGTAGTTCTTAGGTGTCTGTTTAATTTTTAAGATTAAAAAAAAATGTAAAGTCGTGATAAAGAGGGTGAGCCAGTTTCTGTAATAAAAGTTAGACTATGATTCACTCAGTGATTTCAGGCACAGTGTAAGGAAAGTGCAGAAGGCGATTCACTATGCACAGTGTACTCATTGCTTGTATTTCTACTGAACAGGGGACAAGGCTGTCCCATCAAACAGTGTAATGAAAAAAATGAAAATTACTAGGGAAGGGATATTGCCCAGTGACAGAATACCTGATTCCTACCACAAGACCTTTGTTTCCATACCCAGTGCCACAAAACAACCAACAACCAAAAGCTATTAGACTTAACATTCAGTAGTTAGTGATAATACATAAGTTCCAGGCCCTTGCTACAGGGGCATTTTACGTGTTCTTGTCACTTATTGCATGGCGTCTTTGCACATAGCATAAAACTCTGAAGCCACTATGCACACACTGTGAACTCCCAGCTTCCAGACTTACAGTCATCCGGCAGCCCATGTTTACTGGGGTTATTTGTCACTGACCCTCTGGTCCCATGAGCATACCAAGTCCTTCTAGAGCGCTTGACTATCTTTCTACCTGTAATCCTCATCACCAGATCTTGTGGCCAGACCATTTCACCCAGACCTGGGCTTGTGGTATTTTTCTGCAGACCAGTCTCACATTGTCTTATCCAGTGCATTTTCTAGCCGTTCGGTGTTGGCCTTTCTGTACCTCCCCTCTATGATGTCTAAAGAAACCAATGAGTCCCCTTCACTGCCTGCTAGCTCCAGCCTAGGGCTGAGTGCTATGCATTTCTCAGTTTTAATTGAATGAAAATGATTGTCATTTCTTAAAATAACCTTTAAGTTCACTAGGATTTTCATGCACATGAAAAAATACTTTCTGCAATTTTCTAAGCTAATTAAGTGAGTCCCTAGGGTTTGGAGTTCATCTGCTGTGAATGAAGGTCTACTTTAACCATTCTCTGTCAGTCACCATGGGCTTTCACATGTTTCTCCATGAGATCATCAACTAATCATTTTGAAAGTAGTACAGACTGGCTATGTTTATTAAGTTACATGTAGCTCATACAAGGAAGTCTGCTCTCAGAAGTCAGTGTTCTTATTAAATAAGTGAAGGAATCATCCTCATTCGTCATTTCTATTTTTTAAAACATAGACAAAATTTAAGATATACCTGTGTTCATTATTCAGTATTATTATTTAACCACCTCATTCTGAAACCTCTATTTAAACTCTCATTCTTTTTTTAATTGAAAATAGCATTTTTTTCCTACAAGAGATTCTGACTAGTTTGTCCTTCTTCTCTCAGATCCTCCCTAACTCCCTAACTCACACACCCAAGCCACACCCTTTCTTGCTCACCTCCTCACTTTCTTCTCATTAGAAAAATAAAGTAAGATAAAATAAAACAACCAAAAAGGGGAACCAAAGACAAAACACACACACACACACACACACACACACACACACACACACACTTTCTCCCACACAGAAAGCTCATAAAGACACAAAACAGGAAACCATATTATATACTCAAAGGGGGAAGGGAAGGAAGAGACGAGAGGGAGGAAGACAACAATACCATTGAGTTAATTTTGTGTTACCATCTGCTGTTGGGCATGGGGCCTGCCCTTAAGTGTGGCTTGGATACCCAGGAAGACCCCATTGGAGAAAACTAAGTTTTCTTTCGCAAGCAGTTACCAGTTGGAGACTGCTGGTTTGGGATCTTGGGCTTGTGTCCACCTCCTCTCTCTGTTCTGGGACTCCATCTGGCCTCTTTAGACTCATGTGGACCCCTTTCCTAATGCCCTTAGGGGTTTGAGCTCTTATGTGCATCTGTCCTGATTTGTCTAGAGAGCCTTGTCGGCTTGGTGTGGTCCGTTTCCTCTGACTCTGACAATCTTTCTGCCTCCTCTTCCTCAGACTTTCCTGAACCCCGTGGGGAGGGATTTGCTGGAAACATCCCATTCAGAACTCAGTGCTCCAAAGCCCCTTGCTCTCTGCACACTGTCCGGTTGTGGGTCTCTGTGTTCCTTCCCATCTGCTGCAAGAGGAAGCTTCTCTGACGATGGCTGAGCCAGCCACTGATCTAGGAGTATCACACGTATAAGTTGTCACTGCTACATTCCTTTAGCAGAAGAGCTTTCTGGTTTTCGGTTTCTCCCCGGGTCCATGGCCTATTCAGTCTCAGGTGCTATACCCACCCCCTGAGCATGGGCTCTGTCTCATAGAGTGGGCTTTAAGCCCCATCATATAGTGGTTGGTTAATTCCAAGGTTTTCCTGCCGCTGTTGCACCAGCATAACTGCAGGCAGATCACCGCTGTAGAGCAAGGGGTTTGCAGCTGGGTTAGTGGTGACTGTTCTCCCTGGGGACAGTGTAGAGTGCCTTACAGTATCACCAACACTAGTCAGTAGGAGTGAAGACTCCAGGTGGACACGAAGCTTGACTTCCCCCTCTTCAGTGAGTGGAGTAGGGATTGGGTTCAGTAATAAGGTCTTATGAACAGGTGTGTAGAACAACCAATAGCCTTGCCAACGGCCTGAGTGTTTGCAGGTTTCGAGGGGGCCTCCTTGGTCAATAACTTGATTCGATGTAACCAATTCCTGGAGTTAAAGGCTTTGTTTTGTGCCATAAGTTCTCATTCTTTGCAAAAGCACTTGAAATTATTAAGAGAGAGAGGGAGGGAAGAAGCGAGAGAAACTTCTGTGAAATTTTTGTGAAAATAGTATTTCCCAGAAATTGATTAAGGGGACTAGACAGAGGTATCTTTTATGTATGTATAAAACACTGTCTGGTTTCTCTTCCTGCCAGTGTGATAAAATAGTCTGGTGAGAGAAATCAAGGGATATGGAATTTATTCTAGCTCACAGTTCAAGGGGCAGACCCTCATGGAAGGAAAGTCGGGAGCAGCAGAAGCCTGACTGTACATATCAAGTTCACCAACTCCCCCACGCATTCCTGCAGTAACAAGGATGCACAACACAGCAGCCACATGCTTCTCTGCCTCTGTGTCTGCAGTGTGGGTACAAATGGAGTCAGGAGGCAGTTCGCCTTCACCCTAGTGATCCATTGGTGGTTGTGAAAACTGAGATCAGGAACGCGCCCGTGAAGTACTTCATAGAACAAATGTCACACAATTTGAGGTCTTAAGTAGTATCCACCAGGTGTCCACAAAAGCACACTGCTTCGAGATCTGTTCCGCATGTTCATATCTAACATGTGTCTGTGGTTTTTGTCTTTTGTTTCTGCTTTTTTCTTCAGATAATCACAAAGACTGCTCTGGTGTGTCCTTACATCTTACACGTGTGCCGTAAGTGCCTCCAGGTTTTCCAGATAAGATCTTGGAGTTTTTTTTAAGTTATCTGATGTAGAAGATGAATTAACCCAAAATGACTGCCTCAAATCAATATTTATTATCTCAGTGTCAAGGGCCTGGGCAGCCTGAAGTCTTACAAAAAGGCTTCAGTGAAAGGCTATATAGGGGTTCAGTGGTTGTTAGGTTCAGCCATGGAAGAGCCGCCTCCAGTCTCTCACATAGCTGCCAACAATGAGGAGACATGGTATGGGACTGACAAGTCCAGAGTATGCAGGGCTAACAGGAATTTGGGACAGGGTTGATACAGTTGCATCAAACATAAGATAAGCATTAATAATCATAATAAAGCAAGGGCTTGTTCAAAAGATGGGGTTTGAGCCATTTGTTATTTAGTGATGTAATCTTGTAGTATCATGCCATCACCTGGCTATATTTGTTAGACGTCACTTTCTACACTTATATTGCCAACAGTCAAGGGAGAGAACATTAAACAAGAACATGTGTGTGACAACTCTGAATCACAACAACACTGTTAAAACCTCCAAAGAAGCTTGAATTATGAAGGAGGGCAATAGGATGAGCAGAAGAGGAGGGAAGGGAAGGAAGAAGGAAGATGTGGAGGAAAGGAAAGGAGAGAAGAAAGAAGAAGGGAGGGGAGGGGAGAAGAGAGGAGAAGGGAGAGTGGGATCAGTAAGGACCCATGCTCTGTGACTGACATGTCCAGCATGTGGAGGGCTAACTGGAAATTCAGGACAGATGATGGTGATATTATTGAGTCCAAAGTCAGTTTGTAGGGAAAAGTTGACCATTTCAAGGGAACTCAGTCTTCTTAGGACTTTTAAGGCTGGGATGAGACCTACCCAGGTTATGGAGAATAATCTGCTTTATTTACTGTTTAGTTTTAAATGTTAATTGAATCAGAAACAACAACAAAACCTTTCCTAGTGATCCCTACCTTGGCATTTGACTGAAAAAGCAGCCCTTTTAGCATAAACAAGCTCCCATATGAAAATAACTGTGGTAAACCTTCACAAAAATGAAGCAATTATTAAGAAAAAATAATATATATATTCTATTTTCCCATTCAGCTTCATTTTGATTTGCATGAGAGTTGCATTTTAGAAACTAGCTTGTCATATATTTCCAATAGAGTATTTTGGCTTTTTCACAAAACTGAGAGAAAAATATATATAATTTATATGTGTGTGTATATATATATATACTTTTACATTTTTTATTTTAATTTTTAGGCAGCCTTTAATTGCGGGCATGTACCTTATGATGTCTGTCGACACTGTTATTCCACCAGGAGAGAAAGGTGAGGTGTGGCCTCTTAGTAGTTACCATTACATCATCAACTAGCCTCTAAGAAGAGATTCATAGTGCACTCTATGAACTTATAAAGTGGTCAATATTTAGATGCATATCTGAAAAATAAATCAGTTCTTTACTGTCCTTGGATTTTAAATAGATTTTAAAAATCATTATAAGCCAGTAAGTTATTGGTTTTCTAACATTTATTTATAGATATGCCAAAATGGAGGTCCATGGTTTGCTGGTTTGTTATATAAAGACTAGTTTTATTGTACAAATCACCTATTAATTTTTTACATCTAAAAAGTTAAACTGCATCATATATAGCAGTATAAACTATTATGTTGGAAAGCTTCAAAAAAAAAAATCAGGAGGCTGGAAAATCCAACATGGCTCAGCTTTAGTAATTAGATATACTAAGTTCTCTAAGTTGCAAAGTGGAACCGTCACACGATTCTCCTAAACTAGAATAAACTACAAGAATACATACAGCATCATTGAACCAACAAAAATATCACATTGAGTGTGGTTTGCTTGTTTGAGTAAGGATCTTTTAAAGTTATTAGTATAGTTTATCTATTTCTGTTTTTAAAATCTACTTTAAAGTCATATTCATTTAGTCTTTATTATTTGTTAGACTGTAAGAGAGGAAAGGCATATTGAATGGGCCTATTGTAAACATGAGTTACTAATTTAGTGGCTCTAGGTACTTATATTCAATTTTTAAATTTCTTCTTGCTCTAATATAAAAACAAACTTACTATTTTCAATGGAATAAATTTCAAGAAAAAGAGATAACCAACAAACCATGCCTTCGCCTTCACAGAGAGTACATCGATCTGGTCCTTATCATCTGTTATTGAATAAAAGGAATGTTTGAGAGGAAATAGGATCAAAATATACAGTATAGAAAAGACTTGAAGAAATAAGTGTGAGGCCAGAGACTCTTACTTAACACACGTTAGTAAGATGTGTGGCCCAGAATAAATGTTTGATGCCTACAGAGTGAGCATCCCTTCCACAAGAGATCCAAGAGCTAGAGCCTGAGACTACCTCATACATACTCTTAACATAAATAAATAAGTAAATAAATAATAAATAAGATGTTTTCCAACTGCATAGTGACTTCTCTCTGTGCCTTCATCCCTGCAGTAGTGAATTCTGACATTTCCTGCCATTACAAAATGTATCCAATGCATGTGTTCGCCTACAGAGTCCACACTCACCACTTAGGTAAGAACTGAAGCCACATGTTAAATTGTAAATACTCTCATGTGCTTGCTCATACTGTAAATATAAAAATTGAGTTATACTAGACCTTAAGTATATCTTTTTTTAGTATATATTTCTTACATTTCAAGTGTGTCTTTATCGAATTCCTTGATTTCTTATGCTGCTTCGTTAAGATAGTCAGCAGTTTGAAATCTGAAAAATACTTTAGTTTTATTTTTGCAAGGAAAGTTAAGTATTGAATGTGGCCCCGGGTTTCCGAATCATTTGTTACAGTGCTCCATTCTGGTTTGTGTTCATCAAGGTAAGGTGGTGAGCGGGTACAGACTAAGGAATGGACAATGGACACTGATCGGACGCCAGAGCCCCCAGCTGCCGCAGGTATGTAGAGTCAAGCTTCATCCCCAGAGGAAGGAATTTCCTTTTAATGCCTTATATAAGACTCTGTCCTCACACTATCTATCTCTATAATATAAATTCCTGTTTAGAATTTCCAGTTTAGTACTTCATCAGTTCTTGTGATGTGATGGCAGTATTTTTAGGAGTTCTATGAGAATTTCATATAATTGGCCTTGATCATACTCAACCTCCCCACCCGACTCCCCACAGATCCACCAGACCTTCCTACCCACCCAACTGTAAATTCTTTGGCTTTTTTAAAGCTGTGAAGTCCCGTGTATATTACTGAATACTCTTTGGAGTGGACCCTACCCAGGCGCAGGGGTCAGCCGAACCAGGAGTCATACAATTAGTGAAAACTGACTGTGCGCCCAGCAGCCATCAAATGACAGCCGTTCCTCAGTCCCCCTCAGAGGGACTCCGTGTCCACCTCAGTTCTAAGAGTTTGTCTGGCTTGAGCCTGCACAGGTCTTGTTCATGTTTTTACCTCCTATGTGCAGCTGCTCTGTTCTATCCAGAAAACACTGTTGCCTTGAAGTCACCCACCACCTCCTGCGTTCACAACCTTCTGCTGTCTCTTCTGAGGAGGTCTGGTATGATCTGACCATCCTGGTTAGGGCTGAACTCTCCAAGCTCTCCTCTTCTCTGTTTGTTGACCACCTGGGATCCCTGTGAATTGCCATCTGTGCAAGATGAAACATTTTGATGAAAGTTGAGCAATGCACGGATCTATGGGCATAGCGGCGTCACTGGGAATCATCTTAATATGGTGTTAGTATTTTCCACCCTATCACTATTCAGTCCATTTCAGAAATCTCTTCTTCCAGTCTTACTGGGGCGCGGAGTTCTTTATAAATAGTGTTTGTTTATTTTAAACTCTGGCACTCGAGCTATAGTGTGGAACTGATTAATTAAGAGAGAACTCATTTTATCTAGCGATTATTTTTGAAAGGATAAGGGGAGCTTTCTGTGTGTCTGTCTTCATGCATTCTACCCACAATGCTCCAAACCTCACATTATTTCAACATGAAGTTCTGGGTAATAGTGATTTTAATTCATTGTTGTTTTTATCTTTGGGGCAGGCTTTCTACCCTGTGGAACACCCAGTAGATGTTACTTTTGGTGATATACTGGCAGCCAGATGTGTGTTCACTGGTGAAGGAAGGACAGAAGCCACCCACATTGGGTAAGATTCTGCACTCCCCCTATTGGGTTATACCAGGTTAAGGATGGATGTAGGTAACAGTTACCTCTGAATGAATTATACATGGGAGTCCTTATGACAATGTAGCACTGGATCACTCTCTAACTGACTGCTATGGAAAAGGCCTAGAAAGTGGCCTCCCTTGGAAACATTTCTTTCATGTGAGTCCTTTTGCCCTCACTTTAACCTTAAGCAGAATAACAACCTCACCCATAATTCTTTCAGTGTGCTGATTTCCAGTCTGTAATTCTCAGTTTTGCTTGTGTACCGAGTGACGGTGATAGCCCTTCCCTTCCCAACAAGGGATGCCGAGAAGTCACTACTTTTCAAAATGCCAAAGCCCCTTCAAATAATTCTGATTTGTGTCCTAAAACATATTGACAATTTCTAACACGTTAAGGACTCTTTTAGAAATAAATTAGAAGTTTAAAATGAAAGGCAAACTTCCATGGGCTTTCTGTTAGAAAAGGATGCAGGTGAACTAGATTCAAAGACACTTTCCGAGTGCTCTTGGAAACTTGAGAGTAGTTACAGAAAGTAAAGATGATACAGAAAGCTTTTCAGAAGAGTAGTGACTACCAAGCAGGAACCACACAGGAGAGGAGACAGGAAGGACAGGAGCATTTGATGGAGTTTTCATGAATGATGGGTTTTCTTAGAAGATGGGTTTCCAATTTATTTGAGTGGGAAAACTACCCATCTTTATTAAAGAAGGAGCTTTGAAGCAGCTTGCCTAGTGTAATTCTTAAATTTTTGGAGAAGACTGGACAAAAATCAATAAACTTATTGACTTATCGTAAAGGACGGTAGGACATTGTAGACACACCATACTGGAGAAAGGGAACGGGTCATGCACTCTGTGACAGTCTTTGACACTTGAGGTAACGTGATGCAGCCGGTATTGATCAGCTGCTCTCTGTTTTGTGCTCTTGTGGGGCCACAGGGATGGTAGTTAAATGCCAGAGGTTATTTTGTTAACCTCAGAAAATAAAGAAAGTAGTTCAAAATAAACACTTTCAAGAGTGCTACATGTATCGATTTGCAAGCTTAAGTGTGAGGCAGCAGAGTATTTTAGCCTCCCGGACCTTAACCCTTTGGGTGAAGGGGCATCGTTACAGCCCTGGCCAGACTGTCTGTGGATTCCTCTGGAGGGAATCCAGCCGTAGGCATTAAGGCTTGTTACAGGGCCAGAAGGAGAATGCCAATACTTCCTTCGGGTTCGTGAGTCTAGAATAATTCTAGTCTTTTTAAAATTATACATTTTGCTTTAAAATAATCCTCTAAAATCAGGATATTACTCCATCCTTCTGTAACTCTCTGGTGAGATAAAGTAAGCACTATTTTTAATACAGATGAAATAGAAAATGATTATGGTACATTAAGTTATTGGATGAGCCTGAATTTTGAATGTTTAATTTATACTACTGACACAGTTTTTCCAGAATAATAAACTAACAAGACATGTTTGAAGAAATCTAATGGTGAATAAAATTTTTATTATAATGCATATTATATATGCATATAATGTTTCATATGTCTTTTAAATTTAGGAAAAATACTGTCTACAGTGTTTCTGGGTTTTGTACATTAACAGGTGTAGTCACCAGGGTACAATAGGATCACAGCTGAAAATGTAAATGGAAAAGAAAGATTCTTTTATTAAATTATTCTTTGTAAACCTCATTCTTCCTCTCCTCCCACCTAACAACACACACACAAACACACATACAAACACGCACACACACAAACACACACAAACACGCACACAAGCACACACACAAATACAAACATGCACACACACACACACACACAAACACATATAGGCAGGCAAGCTCACTGGATGTAGGTCTTACCCAGACCTTGAAGGAGTTTGGTACAAATCATAGTTGCTCCAGGCTAGTTGGGAGTCCCTTTAGAGAATTATCAACCTGACTTTGGATGCATTTTGCCCTATACCACCACCGAATTCTCACTGGCTTTGTCCCACAAGTAAAATTTTTCAGTTAAGTGATATTTTACATTAGCCAAGTTAGACTCTTGTAATCTTAAAATGTTTAGACTAGAAAAATGTTTGGTTAGAGGAACAATCATGATTAACTATCAAAAAGCATTTTAAAAATAGAAACTTAGTTTTCATATTAAAGATTCATTTCAAACTATTGCCATTGAGAAATAGATCCAAGCTCAGTGCTACACATCTGTTGAGGCTGCAACAGGAGGACTGTAGGTGTGAGAACTTTCTGGGATACGTCGTGAGTTCAAAGCCAACCTTGGCTCTGATTTTGCTTCATCTGAAGATAGCATCTCAAAACAAAACAAATAGGTCGATTTAACAATCTACATGTCTATTATGAGAGAATAGAAAAGAAAATGTGGCATATTGCACAGTGGGACACTGTTCAGCCTTTAAAGGAAAAGGAAAAGAAATTGTCACAACATGGATGAATCTGACTTTGTGCTAAGTAAAATAATCCAGGTACAGAGAAACAAATGCTGAATGATACTACTGTTTAAAATATTACATTTATTTGGTGTGTATGTGTGCCTGTTTGGTATATACAAGCACCTGTGTCGTACCATATGTGTGGAAGTCAGGGGACCACTAGGAGGAGTCCGTTCTCTCTTTATACCCTGAATCCGGGGATTGAACTCAGAACCTTAGGCTTGTTGGCAGGGGCTTTTATCCACTGAGTTGTCAGGCCAGCAGTCTTCCTTTTTTTTTTTTTTTTTTAGAAGTACTTATTTTATGTATATGAGTACACGGTTGCTATCTTCAGACACACCAGAAGAGGGCATCAGATCCCGTTACAGATGGCTTTAAGCCACCATGTGGTTGCTGAGAATTGAACTCAGGACCTCTGGAAGAGCAGTCAGTGCTCTTAACCACTGAGCCATCTCTCCACCCCCCCATCTTACTTTTATATGTGCAATCTAAAAATGCTGAAGAGTTAAGAGTAACAACAGGATTCAGAGGTAGAGTTGAAGTAGGACTGAATGGAAATGGTTGGCTGAAGAGAATACATTTTTAAATAGACAAGAAAATAGCCTTTTCTATTAGACAACAAAGTGACTATATACAAGAACATATATGTTTAAAATAAATAAGTTTCAAGTACCTGAGTATGAAAAAGTGATGGTTCTACAAGATGATGGATATACCAAAGTAAGTTCTTTATCGTGTGCACATGCTAAAGCATGCTATCGCTCATAGTACATGGCACTAAGATTTGTCAATAAAAACTAGTGTCAAATGTACTTTTAAACATTTGTATTTAAGTCTAGATAAATTAGCAAATGTACTGAAAGATAAAATGTTACATATAAATATATATTTGTCATAAATTATGAAATGATATATCTTAAAGAAGAAACTGCATAAAATATATAGTAATAATGTTGTTCCAGTAAATCTGTAAAAAAAACAATACTTTATGCCTGTGGTACATATTTTACATTCAATGAGACACGTCTCTAAATTAATTTCAAATGTTTAGCCATGTTTAAACAATTAGAATCTATTTAAGTCAGTCGATTAAGCTAATTAAGTCAACTAATCACCCAAAAGTTTTTAGACTAAATATCTAAATCCTGATGCTTATCAGGTAGCATTTACCTGTTTACTCATCTTTTCTCTTGAAATGTATTATGTTATAACAATATAAACAGAGGATAGTAATGACAATGTATAGAAGATATTTGTCCTAAACAAATAAAGCACATTGATTACCATTTTAATTCAGCATTCACTGTTATTGTATCACATGCAAAACAATGAGTGTCTCTTGTGACATTTTATACACGAGTATAATGTACTCTGTTCATTGTCACCCACATTTTCTTCTCTTGTCCCCTTCTTTCTCCTGCAGTACCAACTCTCTTCCAAAATAGCCTCCTTTCTACCTCCCATCTATTTATTAATCAATGTTTTTAAGGGTGGTATTTGCAAAGCGGAAGGAATATGATAAATACTTTTCCCTTATTGTGCATCTTTAAAAGCACATAGCTTCCATAAAACAAAATCTTTAACATCTCATATTAATTTCCCAAGTTAGTGTGACCCATTATGATTATATTTGAACGCAGCTCCTGTTGATGATGATAAGAAACGGGACTAGGGAAAGATACCATTGAGTGTGCAGTGCCACTGCCTGCAACCTCAGCGTGACCTACAGACCTTGGGGTTCTAGCGATTCATTTCAGAAGACTTGGCACCTTCTCAAAACACCATTATGAACCTTTGTATTAGGAAACATTTTTTATAGAAGCCTCCATGAAGCTGAGGTAGACAGTAGATACATAGATCCAAATAAATACTTTTCAGAAATACCACCAAAAATACATGCATTTGAACTAAGTCATCATTCAGGTGTATGGTGTATCAGGACTAGTATGTCAGAACATGATAAATTACAGGCAGTTATTCAGCAAGAATATTCTTCATTCACCAATCATTTCTTGAGGTTTCCTGTCTTTCCAGGCCCACCAAAACACGTCAGATTTAAAACTACTAACATGAAACATGCTTGTGTAAAGGCTTTGGGTTGTAGGTTCTCCCTCAAGACGCATGGCTTCATGAGCCTTTTCAAGTGTATGACTTCGTACTTTCCAATGCATGATTTCTAACTTAGTCGTCACTTTCCCTGCCTCCAGCATTGATGTAAGATTACTTTAGTTTATGCTCGTTTCGTATTTTATATTCTAACCCTTTACCGATTGCCCTCTTACTGGTTTCCTGGCAACGGGAGTAACTTGTTTTTCTCATCACTGGATAGGCTGATGATTCTTCTTAGCAAACATTTCACAGTTTAGCTCCTTGCTCGCAGATTGATTACCTTTTATGTATGCAGTCATATCATCTGCAAATAAAGATAGGGTTGGCTTCTCCCTTTCCTATTTGTATCCAGTTGATCTCCTCCAGTTGTCTTATTGCTCTGGCTAAGACTGCCAGTACTTTATTGAATAGATATGGTGGACAACCTTGTCTTAGTTTCAATGGAATTGCTTTGAGTTTCTGTCCTTTTAAGGCTGATGCTAGCTGAGAGCTTAGTGTACATTGCCTTTATTATGTTGGCTGATATCTCTTGTGTCCTGTGATGGTTACCTTTATATCAACTTGACAGAAGGTACAGTCATTGGAGAGGAAAGAGCTTCAACTGAGAAAATTCTTCCGTAAAATAAAGCTATAGGCAGTCCTGTAGTACATTTTCTTAATTAGTGATTGATGAGTGAGCATTCAGTCCCACTGCAGGTGGTGTCATCCCTGGGCTGGTGGTCCTGGGTTCTATAAGAAAGCAGGCTGTGCATGTCACACAGAGCAAGCCGGTACTCAGTACCCCTCCATGACCTCTACATCAGCTCCTGCTTCCAGGTTCCTGCCCTGCTTGAAATCCTGCCCTGACTTCCTTTGATGATAGAATATGATGCAGAAGTGTATGTTAAATAAACCCTTTCCTCCCCAACTTGCTTTTTATCATGTTGCTTCATCAAACCAATAGGTAACCCAAACTAGGACATATCGCTAGGCTCTCTAGGAGTTTATCATTAAGGAGTGTTGGGTTTTGTCAAAGTTTTTTTTTTTTTTTTTTTTTTTTTTTTTGCATCTAATGACAGTGCGGTTTTTTTGTTTGTTTGTTTGTTTGTTTCAGTATGTTTATGTAATGGGATACATTTAATGAATTACCTGTGTTAAACCATCCCTATATCTCTGAGATTAAAGCCAGCTTGATCATAGGGAATAATCTTTTTGAAATTTGATTTATATGTGTTTTATTGAGAATTTTTACATTTATTTTTATAATGAATATTAGCAAATATGATTATTTTAGTTGGCTCTTTATATGATTTTGTTATCAGGGTAACAGTGGCTTCATAAAAAGAATTAGGCAATATGCCTTCAATTTCCATTTTGTGGGATATTGAGGAATGTTGGCATTAGTTTTCTTTGAAGGTCTGACAGAATTCTCTGCTGGATCTGCCCGGCTCTGGCTTTTGCTCTTTGGTTGGTTGGTTGGTTGGTTGTTGTTGTTGTTGTTGTTGGGCGATTTAGTTATTGTTTGCATTTCACTAGGGGCTATGGGTTCTGTATTAGTCAGAGTTCTCTAGAGGAATTGGACTTCTAGAGTGCATCTATGTATATTAAAAAGGAATTTATCATAAGGCTTACAGGCTGTGGTCCGTCTAGTCCAACAATGTCTGTCTGCTGATGGAAAATCCAAAAAAGTGAGAGGTATTCATGCTATGAAGCTAGATATTTCTGGTTGTCCTCAGTATCCCTTTGACTCTCAAAGAATAGGCTCTAATATCAGTGACGGAGTCATAGATGAGCCTGCCTACAAGATAGACATGGCATGAAGGCTAAAACCAAAAGAAGCTTCCTTTTTCCATGTCCTTTTATTATGCCACCACCCATTCTTCTTAGAGCACATAATTTTCTGGCCAGCTCTAAAGCTGTTCAAAGATGATTTTGGATGGTGTTTTGACACCATGAAGAAGTGCATAGTGAGCAGGTGTTGGCTCAAGGTTGCTTCACTTCACGATTTGCTTTTATTGCATGGAAAAGGCTGTTAAAATGACATATATCAGATTTGCAGTAAGAAGCCAAATGATTTCTGAAGCATCCACAGAGCTTGTCCTCATTGCAAGAGCTGATTCCCGAGGTCTCACAGGAACCATACATTTTCACAGCTTACAGGAATCACATCCGATTTGGAAAAGATTTTTATTTTTTTCCCGTTTCTTGCTGATGTCATCTATGTTGCTATAGAAAGGAATTGATTGCCGCATGACACTGCTGGAAAAATCAACTCTGATGAATTTCTTTGGAGCAAACAGTCGGTGTTAAAAAGCTGCTTTTTGATTAGGGTTGCTAGAAATGGTTACAACTAATAAGCGAAATGGAGTGTTCTTTATTCAGAACTAAGTTACTCTACAAGCCTTCTGAAGTGTGTGGATACAAAGCCTTCATCACCACAGAGAGATTTAGATATCTGGTAGTCTGGGTAGAGTGAGCATGTCTGTAAAGGGTCGGGTGTTATTTCTATCACCTGGTCTGTTTTCTTGGAATTGGATGTTTCATTGTTTTAAACATCTGTACTTAGCATTATCTGTCAGCTGTACAGTACTACCTGGGTAGGGTGTGCATCCCGTAGGAAAGGTGACTTGTATTCACTGGGAATTGCTGCTGGCCGTTCTTCCATTCCTCGGTACCTAGCTCCAGTCCCACCGTCAGCTACCAGAGATCTACTTATGATGCTTTGGGAGTCATGTGACCATAAAAAGGTGCCAGGGAATCCCAAACAAGTTTCTAGGCACTGGACAGTAAGTGCGCTTGTAAGTAATAGATGATATTCCTATTGAAGAATTTTAAATTTTACCATCTGCCCTACTTTTGCTTCCATTGGATTGATAATATATCCTGATTTAAAAAGCTCAGCTTAGGGAAGAAAGGGTTCATTAGCTCATGATTGCAGGTTAGAGACCATCTTTGCATAGAAGGAAAGGTAGTTGGAAATCAAAGCAGCTTGTGACATCCATAGTCAAGAGCAGAGAAAAGAAGCATGCATGCATGCATCTGGGCTCCGAACACCTTTTAGCCCAGAACCCGAACCCAGGGAATGGTGCCACCACTATTAGACCAGTTCTTCCCACATCAATTAAAGAAATCAACCAATCACCCACAGCCAAGCTGACAGGTGAATCTAATCTAGATCATTCTCACTGAAACACCTTTCCCAGAAGTCCCACAGCTTTCACTATCCACTTGACACAGGCTGCAGTCATCTGAGAGTGGGGACTCAACTCAATGACTTCCTAGATCGGATTAGTCCAGTGTCTTGCATTTGGGAAACTGACTTCATTCCTGGTTGATGCAGGAGAGTCCAGCATCCTGTAGAGGACACTAAATCTAAGCCGGTAACCCTGAGCTTATAAGAATGCTAAGCTTGAGTCACCAGCTAGTGCACCTCCATCATGTCTGCTTTAAGTTCCTCCTGGAGCTTCTCCCCTCTCATCCTCTAACCTGTAAGCTGAAATATACCGTCTCCACCTCTATTTAGCTTTTGGTCAGGGAGTTCTCTTCAAAGCAACAGAGATGAAACTGGGACACCAGATGATTCTACATTGTTGCAGTTATCAACTGGAACAAACCACCACACTACCATTAAGCAAATGCTGTAATTTACTAAAAATGTAATTGATTTATGTGTAGGTTTTATAACACAGTATGTAAATAAAGAACAAAAGGATTTAGGAGGAAACCTGAATCTCTGAGCTACTTAAATACCATTTTTATCTGTGATGCTGGGTGATGTCCACAGAGTCACCAGACACCAATACTTCAGTGTTTGATGGAAATGCACCTTTGGTGTTGAAGACGATGATGGGTTTAATGGGAAATATAAAATAGACGCAGTTCTTCACTGTTGAGTCCACTGTGGGCAGACTTACAGGTTGCATTTTTTCTTGCATCAAGGATGGGTTTTATATGAACGCTTTCTATGTTCTGTCCACTTTCTTCTCCCTGCAGTGGCACATCTAGTGATGAAATGTGCAACTTGTACATTATGTATTACATGGAAGCCAAGCATGCAGTTTCCTTCATGACCTGTACGCAGAATGTGGCTCCAGATATGTTCAGAACTATCCCAGCAGAGGCCAATATTCCAATTCCTGTAAAATCTGACATGGTGATGGTGCATGGGCATCACAAAGGTGAGTCGGATGTTTAATGCAGGGTACCAGATGGTTTTGTGCTCTGTATTTTCCTCTTTTGTATCTCACTTGACTGCATGATTAATCAATTATTTTTAGCCTCCTTAACCAAATGCATATGTACACATATTCTTAATTCCTCTCTTTCTTTCATGTACAACCTCCACTCCCTGACATATTTCCATCAAGAAGTAAAAGAAGTAAAACACAGTTGATACAGTGTTTGGCACCAAAGCATGATGCCCTGGATTCAGATCCCCATCACTAGTGTAAAAAATGAGACACAGTGGTGTACACCCATAACCCCACAATAGGAATGCAGAGAAAGCAGAAGCCCAATGCTCTCCTGGCCACCCAGCATAAACCAATCAGTGAGTGAGCTCCTGACTCAATAAAAGACGCTGTCTCAACATCCAGCATTGATAGCTGGTCTCCACAAACATGTACATTCATGTGTAAAAACAGCAACATAAACACACACACAAATATATGCACACATTTACAGTGCATAGTACACACACATTTTTCATGTACAAATAGACACTCACCTCACACACACATGTCTGAGCAAGCACACATGTATATACACAGGTACAGCACTTAAATAACTGTAGCAAATGAACAAGCAAGCACCCACATCTATATATGCATACACACACACACACACACACACACACACACATCAAATCTCAGCCAGTGACAAAAAGACTGTTAGTCTTGTGACCAATTCCACCAATGTAAGTCTTTCTTCATATAATTCCTGTTATTTTTATTTTCCTTACTTCGTTCATTCATTATGCAGGAATGACATCCACGACTTATAAATTGTCCACACTCCAGATGTTTATTACCTCCAGCCATTTCTGTACAATGTGCCTTTTCAAGTGAAAGATAAATTCTTGTCATTCCTTGTCTTTGCTCTTGAGGTTTGATTCTCAAACCCATGCTTGAGCATTTTGCTCATCTGCAGAATGGTCACACTTGACTGTCATTCCTGCAGTTTCAAATTGTTCCCGCATGAAGTTCGCTAAGGCTTTATAGAGTTTTGTAAATTCCACCATGAGATGCCACAGCAGCTAGTAATTGGGTCATTGACTATCATGCTAATATATTTAGAAAATTGAAGTTTTTATATATAAATATAATATATATATATACATTTACATATGTTTTTTTTCGAGACAAGGTTTCTCTGTGTAGCCCTGGCTATCCTGGAACTCACTCTGTAGACCAGGCTGGCCTCGAACACAGAAATCCACCTGCCTCTGCCTCCCAAGTGCTGGGATTAAAGGTGTGTGCCACCACCGCCTGGCTGAAGTTTATATTTTTTAAAGTGCCTTAAATATCACTATGTTCATTTAAAAAATAAATATGAGTACTTCGTTGGAACTTTTTTTTTAATGCTCTGTAACTGATGTGTTACCAAAAAAGTAGCTAGCCTGGTTATGTAACAAGACAGGTGGTCGTCCTGCAAGTGGCAGATGGGAAATGAGAGTATATCATGTAATGACCATAAGATCCTGAATAATACTAAAGCTATTGTTTGGATGGTAGAATCCCAGTAAACTAATAAAGTATATAATACATGCTGATAATTCATGATCAACCTCCTCGATCTTTTACAGAAACAGAAAACAAAGAAAAGAGTGTTTTAATACAGCAGCCAAAACGGGGAGAGGAAGAGGTATTTGAACAGGGTAAGCATCCTCCCTTTGTAACTAGCCATGAAAGCATTCCTTATCCAAACCGGTAGCCAACTTAGGAAGTGGTAAGATAGTGTATGTCACTATGTCAGCCTCAGACCATATCGTTACTGTTCTTATATGGTACATAATTAATTTATAAATAAGTGGTCATTTATTGCACTTAAATATGAAAGCAAAATTTGCTAGTGTAATTAAGTCCTGTTCATCTTTTTTTTCTGTCTTTGCTTCAGTTTGTTTACTATTACAGTTTTTCCATACAGTTTGTAGAATTGCAAATTAAACCACGAGAAACAAGCGTCGTGAGCTTCTGAAACCGAGTGAACGTCTCCATTTAAACTCTTACATTCTTAACTATATGCATTAATGACACGTGAATTCAACCTGCCTCACTGCCCTCAGCTGGCCAGGACAGATGCTGCTGTGGCTTCATAGTCTCCTGTTATATTGCCATCTGATGAGTTAAGACGGCATCCTACTCCCTGTGTCCTTTGTATTAGGAGTGTTCAAAGCTACAGTGTCATAAACTACATGTGCTGGCAGTGAAAAAGTCCTCTGCAGAATTCTGGTCCCTTACCAGTTCTTTGGAAAATACTGTTTTGTGTCAGGTATTAGAGTAGATCATCCTATTAAGTCACCGCAGACTAAGTACGATCCACTTTAGCTTAATATTTATATAAAGACATGTCAGTTTAAGACAAAAGTGAAGTGGGTGTTTTCTAGTCCCAGTGTGTGGGACCTTGGGCCAAGGATATAGGTCAGCGGGAAAGGCGCTTGTTGAATAAGCATGAGGACAGAGTTCACAACTCCACCAGTTCCATAGAAGGCAGGCAGCCATAGTGGCCTGTCTGTAATCTCAGAGTTTGAAAATCCAAGACAAGGGGTCACCTAGTCAAACTGACTATGTAGAGTAGCCAAATGGCTGAGCTCTTAGTTCAGAAAAAACAAACAAACAAACAAACAAACAACAATAACACCAAAACTTGCATCAGTAAATAAAGAAGAGATCAACTGAAGAGCCTACACACACACATACACACACACATACACATACACACACACATATACACACACACATACACATACATACACACACATACACACACATACACATACACCAACATATGCACACACATATACACATAGAGGCATGCACACATGTGTACCCATATACATACAAACACATGCAAATACATACATACACACATACACACACATACACACACATACACACACATACACACACATACACATACACCAACATATGCACATACACATATACACACATATACACATACACACACATACACATACACCAACATATACACACACACATACACACACATATACACATAGAGGCATGCACACATGTGTACCCATATACATACAAACACATGCAAATGCATACATACACCATACATACATACATACATACATACACACACACATACATACATAAACATCACAGGCACACACACAAAGAAAATATTGTATTAAAATAAAGTATTAAAAGAAAATAAAACTTCTTTCTATTTATGTGTTAAGTCAAAACCAGGGGGATAACTGTCCTAAAAAAATCGGTATATCTGTTTTTTTTAATCCCAATCATTGCCACCCTTCTAGCACCACTCCCACACAAGGAATAATAGCTACCTTTTTATCGATTCTGTTGATATATTTGTAAGCAACTCCGGAATAGCAGCGTAATTGCAGATAGTATTAACAGAGTTTACTGTAACTATTTTGAAATTTGTCCAAATTTACAATTAATTATTTTGACACTGGACACAGTTTGAGTTTATGTCTTTGAAATACCTTGAGCAATCCTAAAAATTCATTTGCAAATGATAACATGAATGTAAATATGTCGGACGAGACCACCATTTGCAGATATCTAAACTGAGGCAGGATTGTCCTTTTCTTTTAGTTCATTGATCAGTGCTAAAAGCTTAAAGCCCTTGTGAGCTAACCGGTCTTATTTCTAATCGCTGGGATCTAGGGACTGTCAAATATGTATCCTGTTATCCCTTAAAATGCCTGACGGCCTTCACATGCTGCCATGTATCTCCCATTTCCTTCATAGCATCAAGTTTGAAATGTACCCAGACTCTTGGGAAGTCCAGAGAAAAGCTGTCCTACCATGTATTCTTCTACTTACAGTTGAAAAACACTGTAAGGAAAGTAATATAACTTGGAAAAAATATTACTCTAACTCAGTTGCAGAAAATAAGCTCTGGTGCTCACATGTCGAAATAGGTATATCCATTATCCCCTCTCGAGTTCTGGAAAGTAGAGACCCGCAGAGCCACACCAATGGCCACTGGAAAGTAGTGACCTGCAGAGCCACGCC
>NW_022196896.1:123221007-123281016 GCF_008632895.1 Mastomys coucha
AGAGCCACACCAATGGCCACTGGAAAGTAGTGACCTGCAGAGCCACGCCAATGGCCACTGGAAAGTAGTGACCCACGGAGCCACGCCGATGGCCACTGGAAAGTAGTGACCCGCAGAGCCACGCTGATGGCCATGGGAGTCTCTGTGTTATTCTGCTGGTCGCTGGAGACTGTAGGGTGAATATTTAAGTGGAGACATGGAAAATACGTGCATTCACACAGACTATCTGATATGCTAATGAGATCAATCTATTTCTTTACAGTGCACAGGCTAGATCTACTCATTAATGAGAGGACAGCCCATTCGTCAAAGAGACATTTGTCTACACAAAACACCTATTTATTTCATTCCCCAGGAAGTCGTGTTGACCAAATAGCTAGTAAGAGGACTGCAGTTATTCAAACAAATGACACCATGTGTCATAATTTTTAAAGTAAACCCTTAAAGTTAACCCATGACTTTATTTTGTTGTTCAGACCCAATTTGTGCTCATGCATTTCCCCCAAATTGCATTAACTCTTTTTATGCTTTAATCTTCAACAAAAAATAGACCTAAATTGTTTCTGTAGAACTAGCCACAAACCAACAGATATCATCGATAGTAGTTCCAAAAAAGTCTCAAAATCTGGTAAGAAGCAGAACAGTCATGAAGCAAGAAAACAGTGGCCTATAACCTCAGAGGCCCATACGCAAAGGCCCGTGACCTCAGAGGCCCATACGCAAAGGCCCGTGACCTCAGAGGCCCATACGCAAAGGCCCGTGACCTCACAGGCCCATACGCAAAGGCCCGTGACCTCAGAGGCCCATAAGCAAAGGCCCGTGACCTCACAGGCCCATAAGCAAAGGCCCGTGACCTCACAGGCCCATAAGCAAAGGCCCGTGACCTCACAGGCCCATAAGCAAAGGCCTGTGACCTCACAGGCCCATACGCAAAGGCATGCTTCATACTGACCACCAAATGCAGGCCCATGTGTGTACACAAGTATATACTCAGGTATATACACATGTATGTGCACAGATACAGGAAATAGCAATATGCTATCTATAAACCTCCATATGGAATGTATGTATGCAGCATGCATTAGAAAGCTGATAGGTAGAGAAATGACACACTATGTAATAAATACTGTGTCTTTTTAAAAGGATAAACCTTACTAAGATAAAACGCATGGAGAGTGCTCTATTAACTGAAATAAAAATATGTGTAGCTACAGGGACTGGGGAGATGGCTCAATGGGCAAAGTTCTTGCCATTGCAAACATAGTGGAGATCTGAATTCGGATCCCGGCACTCACATAAAAGTGGGTGTGCAGGCATGCATTTGTAACCCTAGCACCGAATGGGTGGAGACAGAAAGATCCCTAGAGCTTGCTGGCCATCTAGATTAGCCAATCTGATTAAACTCAACAAGCCTTTTAACATGGGTTCATATACTACTTTGTTTCTTTTCTTTAAAATTTTTCCCTAAAAATGGTAGCTATTAACTTTGTTCCCAGAACATTAATCTTGACTGAAAATCAGTTGATGTCTGAGTTAGGTGAAGCTGTGTGGTGTGGTCGGTGTGAAGTCATGTGATGTGGTCGGTGTGCTTACTCTTAACACACTGGATTTCCGCAGCACCCTTTACTAATGGACCTCAAGGTTTGTCTCAAATCCTGTCAGATACCAAAGAGCCATTCTTACATAACAGTTTTACTCCTCAAATTGTCTTAGACAACGCAGCAGTTGAAAACACTTTAACAAGTCTATAGAGTTATTTTTTAATAATGGTTACTTTGAGTTTTTAAATAATATTCATTATAGATGATAACTATACAAACTATAAGTAAAAAATGATTGGTAGTACAAAGGTATACCTATATGTAAAATATATATTACACATATATTTTAAATATATGTTCATATATATTATAGTGACAATATTTGTATTAGATTACAATATATATAATTTTATATTCTTTTAAAAACTATTATACCTTGCATATTTCCTAAAGTAATAAAATCTTTTGGCAAGACAGAATTATCTTTCAATTCTGAGAATCAAACTCAGGTAATGCTAGATAAATATTAACCACTAAGGTACATACTTAACCTACAAAAATTATTTTTAATGGCTATATACTTAGATTATACCCCTGTTGGCTTTTAGATATCTTATTTCTCTGTATATGAGCTTATATGTGAACAAATTAATAACATGTATCTCCATACATGAAGGCAGAAATATCATCACCTTTAAAATTACTGAAAGTGAGGAACTGTGTACATACTTGAATACAATAAACCGTGAATGACTATCTGTATTTAATAAGTACAGTAATAACTGAGCTGGTGCCTACATATATAACAAGTGCAACAAACTAAACAGTGAGCTATTACAGATGTGTGAATCCACTCCCCCGACTATGGGTGAAGGGAATGAGAACTGGCAAGCTGTCTGACAGGCAGCTATGTTGGGATTCTTCCCGAGCAGATGTGCACACAGTCAGAGCCCACTCGCTTGTCACAGCTGACACTTTTTGAAGTCTAATGCATGTTTTCTAAGGTTCCCTTGGTTCATCGTGCAGTTGTTTGCCGTATCAGAGGTACGCCTAAGGTTTCTCTCAACATTAGTTAGGCACAAAAGCTTACCTGCCTCAAGCAAGAATCGATACAAGTGTATTTAGAAGTTTTGGAACTCGGTATCGCTATCCTTACAATTCAGAGTACAGATGTCTGGAATTCATAATTCTCTGGAACTATGTTGCTTGTAGGGGCTTGGCTCAGTGCTTTCCACGACTGGAGACAGAGATGAAAACTCAGATGTACAGTCCCAGCACATCTTCACAATGATACATTTTCCTCTGGACAGCATTTATTTTGCTGCAGAAAGGACCTTAGACATATTTTGTTCAGCTTGCTTAAAACTCTCCTCATTGGAGCCTTTGCCCCCATGCAATCAATCCTCCCACGAAAAGGTCAGAATGAGCTGCTGTGATCTCAAGGCAGGGAGAATTTGACAAAACTACAATTTGTAGAGGGAAAACACACCATGACCCCAGAAAGTTAAAGGTCATCAGACACCTTCTGTGAAAGAGAATAATTCCATGGTGGTTTCATGCTAACAACAACAACAGCAAAAACGAATTACCACTGGCATGTTTTATCAAGCAAGCAAAAATCAAGGAGCAGAGTTGCAAGTTAAAAGCCTAACAGTAGATTGGAGAGGTTCCTGAAGTAAGACCTGGCAAGCTGCGTAGGAGCGAGACGCACCCAGATGTAGTGGCTGAAATGTATATTTCTTTGCCTTGTTTAGAATAAGACGTTCCTTTGATCTCCTTACAAACTGCACGTGATTTTAATATCATCTTAGCTGGTTCCAACAACACTCAGCACCATTTGGCCCGATTTTAAATACAATACATCTCCTGTATGTGGTCTCATTTGCTAAAATAGATCAGTTTGTTTTGATTGATGAGCTATGCACAAGTCTTTATTTATTGAACTCATCTATCAAATACAATTCTAAATACCTCCAAGCCTCTGGGAAGCTGACTGAATGCTCTTTAGAATTGGTTCCCTAATAACAAAATAGGCAGATGTGAATGATCATTTATCACATGGCTGTGCCTTCCCATATAGATCTGTATGCATAGTAATCACAAAAGCCTCCTATTTGATATGTCTCAAATATCTCCTTTAGTAAGATTCATTTTATTTGTGAGCTGGATATCATGATCTCATGTTTATTTATGTGCAGCTAGAGAATAAATATTGAGAGTTAATCACAAGTAAACAACCAATAAACCAAATTAAATTTAACCATCAGAGAAAGTCAGTATAACAGAATACAAAGCAAAATATTAAACTATCTTTAAAAAAAAAAATGCTCCCTTTTTCCATTCCACATATCCTTTTCATTAATTAAATATCTAACATGTTATTATAGGCTTGGTTACTTGGCACATCTTGTCAGTGCTTAGATTGCCAGTGCACTACATAGTCTCATTGAATACCATAGAAATCATGGAGCAGTAATGGGAGGTGTCAGTTATTTCTAACTAACCCTAACCCTATCCTGAGGTAAATGGTCATTTATATACTAGAAAATCACAGAGGTCCTTAGTCATTTTAAATTTTTATATTTTAAATTTTAAATTTCTTTATTGTATATGTATGAGTGTTTTGCCTGCATGTGTGTAAGTGTACAACATGTGTGCAGTATCCACGAAGGCCAGAGGTGTTGAACTCCTTGGCAGTGAAGTTACAAAGGGGTGGGAGCTACCATGCAGATACTAGGAGGTGAACCTTCTCCAAGAGCAGTCAGCCCCAGTGACTGCTGAAACACCTCTCCAATCCCTGCTCCTGGTCTCTCTTTTGAGGGAAACCATCTGCTACAGTTTAGATTTTACATTCTCTGAACGGTAAAAGCAGTTAGGTTTTTTTATCCAATTATTTTTTTATTTAAAAAAAACTCATATAGTAAATTTATTATTTTCTTCTCTTATCTTTTCCCATTTTGCCTCTTTTATGGTTTTTTCAGACAGATGTTATTCTGTACCCCAGAATGGGTAGTGCATGCTGACCTAGACCAGTAATCCCCCAGCCTCCACCTGCTGAGGGCTAGGATTTCAGGTGTGAACCACCACATCTGGCCTCAGGGGCCAATCCCCACTCCCCTCCCCTCCATGCACTTCAATTTACTTTAGGTTATTCTCACCACGTTCTTAGAAGTAAACAAGAGAAAATCCTTTCAAGGAGCAGGGAATAGTCAATGGTTCCTACTAAATAGAAAAATGATCGTAACTGTTCCCTTAAGTAGTTAATGCAAGCACACATTTGGAAACAGAATTTAATCGGTAGTGTTTGCACACGCGTGCACTGTGCATTCCCCTTTTCTCAATGCATTAGCTGCTACTCTAATTGTGTTTTCCAAATATCAAATGTACCCAGACAAATTAACATCGGAGACCTACCTATGCATCTCACAAGACTCGAAGTGTGAGTGGGTGTAGGAAGAACCAACGGAACCAAACCGCTCAGCAGAAAAAAGCTATCAAGGAAAGAATTGGTTTCTACTGATACCGAAACAAAGGGCAACAGCTGTCACTAGTTACTCTCCATTCTAGAATCACTGATTGGGCCTGCCCCTGATAGGAACTGCACTGAACGCTGGGAATATGGTGATGGACGAGCAAATGGAAGTTACTTCTTTATTGACATTTATATATTATAATTTCTACCTTGCTGGAGATGATTTAAATGTGTAGAAGGCATTTTAGCACTTCAGGTACAATTTGATTGTGCAGGGAAGGTTGTATTGACAGTGGTAAGGCAAACCAAAGCCGAGGTGGAGAGCAAAGTCCTCCTCTGCTCTCAGAACAACTACCCTTCAGCTCAGGTTTATGAAATTACTGTTGCGAATACGCACTAATTAGTTTACAAGATCGTAAGAATAGGTTGAAGCAACAAGAAAGTGACTTCACTAAAAAGGGAATCTGGCTTCTGAACTTGGAAGAAAGATAATTTTAAAAAAAAAATCTTTTTTCTGTATATGAGTACTCTATCTGCATACTTCCATACCAGAAGAGGGCACCAGATGACATTATTGATGGTTGAGAGCTACCATGTGGTTGCTGGGAATTGAACTCAGAACCTCTGGAAGAGCAGACAGTGCTCTTAACCACTGAGCCGTGTCTCCAGCCCATAAGAGTAATTTTGATGGCAGATTGAAAGTAAATTTATAGGAAGGAACTCATGGCCACTACAGGCAAAAGAAAGGACCCTGGATCCAATACAATGAACAGTTTAGATGGTATGTTTATTAGTTTTGTTACTGTAACAAAATGCCTTAAGATATGTAACTTTATTTTTAAAAGAAGGTTATTTTGCGCACATTCTGGATGCCAGGTGGCCTCCATCTGCTGCTAATAGACTTTTTTTTCCTATAGAATTCTGAGATGTTATAGGGTAGTCTGATAAAATTTCAACCTTATTAAGAGTTAACAAAAATAAATAATGTTTCACCTTAAACACTTAAGAGACAGAAGCGTATCCAACCATCAGTAGCATAGAACTCAGTTAAGACTTAAAGTGCTTAACTTCCTATCAGTTGGGCATGATAGAATTGCCTTTAGCCTCCACACCTAGAATGGGGCAAATAACAATAGCTATGTCACAGGGATGAAATGTGTTAAAAATGTGAGGCAGTCAGCAAAGTTATGAGGTCATGCTAACCGGAAACGCAGTGGCCACTGCTACATGGGTTATAAGCTACTTGTAAAATTGCTATCCGCAGATATCGTAACAAACAGCTTTCCTATGATTGTCCACAGCTCTCCTAGAGTAAATATTAATGGCATGCTCTACCTTACCCAAAGTATCTCAGCTGGGGAAATTAATTATGTGGTTACCTTAGCCGAGAGACTCAGAATAGAACTAGAGAAAACCACTCAGAAATGCACAAGTTGATGGAGGTGAGGAGCAGGTGTCTGTGGACCATAATGCAGAGGCTCTACCGCAGTGACGTTCTGCCAGTCACAAGCCAGCTAGAGTGGAAGGCTCGGCATCCTGATAGGTTTCAAGTCCAGATCAGGAATGGAAGGAAGGGGAGCAACCTTTCTCTCAGCATGACAACCAGAGGATCATGGGAATTCCTGGTGAGTCCTTCTGGTTAGGAAGCAAAAGATGTCCATAAATAGTGTAATTTGGACTTTGTGCTCACTAGAGAGAGGAGAGGAAATTTAGTGTTTTGGATTGAGAGAATGATTGTGGAAAAATATATATACATGGAAAAATGAAAAATTATTCAATTTGAGGCATGTTAAGTTTCTAATATCAGGGAAAACAGCATCAAAATAGAAATTCTCAGAAGATGGGAATATTTTTAAAGATTCTTGAAAAGTGTGTGTGTTTGTGTGTGTGTGTGTGTGTGTGTGTGTGCAGGTGCTTTCCAAGGTCAGAAGAGGAAGACAGACTCCCCTGGCCCTGGAGTCGCAGGCTTGTGTGAGCTTCCCAGTGTGGTACTGAGAACTGAGCTGAGCTTGACTGGAGGAACAGTGTTCCCCCGCGCAGGCTTGTGTGAGCTTCCCAGTGAGGTACTGAGAACTGAGCTGAGCTTGACTGGAGGAACAGTGTTCCCCCGCGTGTACTGAGTGTTCTCTCTAGCCCCCAGAAGACAGTTTTGTACATGAGTCTGGTATGAGCAAAACTGCAGATCTAGGTGTGATTTTCCTGGAGATAAGAACTTTAGCAGCAATTGAATAAGATCACTGAGTAAGGGGGACATGTCCAGTTCAGACCTTGGGATATGACAGTATTTTCATATGTCATGCAGACAGATGAAAAACAGAAAGCAGCCAGACAGTGGTGGCACACGCCTTTAATCCCAGCACTTGGGAGACAGAGGCAGGAGGATTTCTGAGTTTTAGGCCAGCCTGGTCTACAGAGTGAGTTCCAGGACAGCCAGAGCTATACAGAGAAACCCTGTCTCGAAAAACAAAAACAAAAACAAAAAAGCAGAAAGCAAAGGCGACTGGGAGAAATTGTCTTTCCTCCAGTATAAAACATCATAAAAGAAGTTTCCAAAAAGTTGCTACCTACATACCACTAACAAACTACAGTGATGCATTTGCTGTCTTTGAACTCTTGGTCGGCTCATGCAGAAATCACACAGTGGCAGAGGCTGAATATGCCTGCCTGCACCTTAGCAAGGGAAGGGGACAGGAGGAAGGTCATATAAGAGAGGTCCTTTACATCCATGTGCTGCATGCTGGACATTGATTGTCATTTAGTTAGAAGTAAGGATAATTCAAACATGGCTCAGGTATACCAGCCATGTGACCAAGACTCGTGAGCACTGGGTAGGTAGAGGCTCTAGGGTTGAGCATTGCAGTTGTAGCTCATTGTCATTATCAAGAGTTCCTTTGGGTTTTATTGGAATGTTTAGTAGAAACAGAAAGGTGTAAGCATGGGAGGATAGGAGTCTGGGGAATATAGCCAATGGGCTCTTAAGGAAGTGTGGCTCCACCCATCACAAGGAAGTCAGCAGAGGGAGCGCAAATTCAACACCATGTGTCGGAAAAGGAGCACTACCCAGTCCCTCCTCCATGACATCTCAAGCCTTCAGTGAGTATGTTTATAGCATAGAAGGACTGGCAGGGCTAGCATCCAGTACAGTTAAGTAGGCATAGTTGCCTCTTCATGTGGATTTTAAAAGACATGTGGACCAATGAAATAGAAGACCCAAAAACAACCTCACTTCTTTAGGGTTTTACTGCTGTCAATAGACACCATGATCAAGGCAAGTCTTATAAAGGACAGCCTTTAATTGGGGCTGGCTTACAGGTTCAGAGGTTCAGTCCATTATCATCATGGCGGGAGCATGGCAGCATCCAGGCAGGCATGGTGCAGGCAGAGCTGAGAGTTCCTGCTTCTTCATCTGAAGGTTGCTAGTAGAAGACTTGCTTCTAGGAAGCTAGGAAAAGGGCCTTAAAGCCCAAGCCCACAGTGACACACCTACTCCAACAAGGCCACACCTATTCCAACAAGGCCACACCTCCAAATAATGCCACTGTCTGGGTTAAGTATATACAAACCATCACACAACACAACAGTAAAACAAACCACCTATACATGTTTAAATACTTCCAATTTATTCCTTGAAATCTTTATACATGTATATAATCTACTTTAGCATATCTCCTCCAGTTTCCTTCATCTCACTTCCTTTGGACCCCTTCTTTTTTCTACCCCACCCTCCATTACTCATAATTTTTTTTTTAAAGAGCCACTGAATGTAATTAGAATTGTTGACAGGGCCGTAGGTGTGGCGTTACTAGCTGGAACATGGCCAACCTAGCAATGACTACATCACTGAGGAACAAAATTGCCTCCTCCTCCTGCAGCCCTCCCCATCAAGGTCAACAGTAATGTTTCAATCTTGGGCAGTAGCCACAGCTGCTCTGAGTTCCTGAGTGCAGTGGTGGTGACCAGGAGGTCCTTCCCATTTCAAAGCCGTGCTCCCCAGTCTCTGGCTCTCACATTCCATCTTCTTCCTCTTCTGAAACGACCTTTGAACCTTGGAGCAGGTGCCGCAGATGACTCATTTATGGAGAACACTCAGCCGTCACAATTATCAGCCTTTTGGCTGGTTATGAGTCTCTGCATTAATGACTGCCCCCCAAAGGCCTCACTGACCTGTGGGTGTGGATATGTCCTTGATCCCTCAGCAGCCTTCTGGTAGACCTACTGTCTCACAACCCCTCTCCAGGTAGGGATCCTAGATTCACCACCAACTCCTCCAATACCCACTGCCTGAGGAGGATTCCTGGCACTCTGAAAGCTAATGCACAGAGAAGTTGCCAGCTCAGTGACAACTTGATTGTTCTTTGTCACATAATAAAAGTGAAGAGTATCTTCAACAATAGGGTCTTACTGTCTAATTCTGGTGAGCAACCAAGGTTGGGGCAAGAGCCTCTGTTGCTTTGGAGGGCTTCTGAGAGCCTGCCTGACCCACAGTTCATGGGGATCTACCCCTCACCCCATTCTGGGATTTTTGTTTAATAATCTATGTCTTCAGGGAGCAGCATTATCTTCCCATGTGTGGTATATCATTTCAAGCTCCTTTAAAAATTATGCTGCGTAATTAGCTTGCAAAGTAGTGAGTTTTGATACAGCTTTTTTATGTGTCCTTAGTTTTGATTAGCCCTCCCCATCAATGTTCTCCCTCCTCCTCTCTCCCCAGCCCTATCCCCTCTTAAACAGCCGCCTTTTTACACAAAGGTGTCCAAAAGATGCATCAGAGCCTCTTTAATAAATGGTATAGGGAAATCTGGGTGCTAAGATGTAGAATTAAACTAGACCCACTTTCTTATCCAAATCAATTGAAAGTGGATCAAGGATGAGAAATTTTGAAACTGGCAAAGGCAAGCTTGAGGGGAACACTGCAGTGTATAGACATAGGCCATGGCATTCTGAAAAGGACTCCAGCATCTAGAGAAGGGCAGCCATTGATGATTGCGGTTATGTTACACAGCTTCTGCACAGCAAAAATAAAACAAAACAAACAAAATAAAGCATGCAGAGTATAAAAGTATAAACAATCGGAGAAAATTGTTCCAGCCAATTTCTTCTATTTATATCCTGTCCCTGCTAATATGCTCATCAGACCTATTTCCTAAGTTGACATCTTAATATGTCTAAGAGAAATGGCTTCTGTTTCAAGATCCCATCTATCCAGGAGCAGCCCAGAGAGGGGGAGAGAAAGAGAAAGGAAGAGAGAGATTGACTGATCAAGGTCTTTCATAACAATTTGGGAGATAGTGAGACAGCCCTCTAGTGGTCTCCGGAGCTGGGTTTTCACAGTTCGGTGAGGCCGGTGTGCAACCAAGTCTATCATGTTGCTTTGACATTTTGCTTTCCTAACCTGAAGATGATTTTAAATGACAATTTCAACGGAACAGAAGCATTCTACATTTGTTATCTTAGGACAACTTTTAGACTCTGGTGAGGCAGAAGTTCTATGCAAAGTACTCAGTCTCTTCCTCCTGGTGTCATTGATTCAGATTTGAAATTATGTGTTCTATCTGTTCTTGAAATCACATTGTATTTTATTGTCTATGTGAAATGTCTCATTGCAGAAGCATGATGAACTGCTTATACTTTGTGAGGCAAAAGACCTTAGCTAAACCTGATTAACTTCTGGAAGGCAGAGTGTATCTGTGACCTAACCAGTTTGGTTGAGTCATTGTTTGCTTTGTTTCCTTTAAAGAGCTTGCCCCATTATTTAGTAACTGTTTTCTCATTGAAAATTTCACCCGGGCTAGGTTGATTTCATGGGCAAGAATTGCAAACCTACTTCGAATTGTTGAGCCAAGATTATTTGTAACTATGTCAAATGTGTTTGTCTAAGTTTGGAAAGACTTTGTTTCCCCTTGCACAAATGTCTTAAGAACATATTCTTCAGTGGCTTGCATCATAGCTAAACCATTGATGACTTTTTGTCCTGGCTATGAAAAGGGTTTATAAATGTTAGGAGTGGTCCTGTAGATTTAATTGAACATAACCAATCAGAATCTGGAATCGGGGTTTCCTAGTAGCCAACCTGTAAAATAAGAACAGGAAGATCTGGAGTTGCCAGGGTTATTAACACATGTTATTTCCTTTTCACAGAGCAGATATAATGGGTTTGACGTCATAAACGGTGATAACTAAAGCATTGTGTGGGCTTTCACTAGATATTGTATCTAAACACAGTTTATACATGGTTTGTTTTTATAAATCCTTCCCAAGTCCATTCTTTAATATAGTCATAGAAAATATTCAGTGCTGACTCATCTAATGATTCTCAAGATTATTTTTTCTTTTATGATCTTTGTTTCCTGATTTTTTAAAAAAAGGATTACTATATCAAAAACAATTCTCTGGAGCTTCTTCACATATTGCTTGAGAGGAAGAATTGGAACTACTTATGATACTGCTAGGGAAACTATGACAGCGACTTCCCAGTTGCCACACATGTACATGTCTGATAGAGTGATTATGTTTCACATATACTGTTGAAAAAGTACTTGATGTCCTGTAGCTTATGAATCAATAGATTTTTAACAAATTTAAATAGTCTGCTTGTGCTGATAGCTTTCTCTAGTACATCTGTGGCTATCTTATTGACGGATTCCTAAATTCTTAATTTCCATATCAGTTTATGTATTCTGTGAAAGCCGGTGTTCAAAACATGCCATGCAACCACAAGTGAGTTATTTTGTTGTATTTCTACAAATCTGCCTCACGGTGTGAGAAATAGCAGGGAGAAGATGGTATATAAATGAAATGTAAAAATATGCTTCCAGTGTTGAATCCCCTCTCCCCTTTTCTCTGTCCCTTCCTCTGTCCCTCCCATCCATCCCTCTGTCCCTCCTATACATGAAAGTGTGAGAACAACCTTGCTTCTCACTCACTGTCACAATCTAGACTTGATGTGTCTAAGGCACCAGGTTTTGTAAATTTTATTGTCTTATAAATGCTCTGCATCTTTATTTCTTCCCCCCCCCCCCAACAGGTGATTTCTATTCACTGCTTTCCAAGCTGCTAGGAGAAAGGGAAGATGCGGTTCATGTGCACAAATATAATCCTACAGAAAAGACAGAATCTGGGTCAGACCTGGTAGCCGAGATCGCAAACGTAGTCCAGAAAAAGGACCTTGGTCGGTCTGACGCCAGAGAGGGAGCGGAGCGTGAGGAAGGGGGCAATGCTATCCTAGTCAGAGACAGGATCCACAAATTCCACAGGCTAGAGTCAACTTTGAGGCCAGCTGAGAGCAGAGCTTTCTTGTTCAAGCAGCCTGGTGAAGGTCCTATGGAACCAGAACCCTCAGGAGGTGCGTTCATGGTTTCTTTTATGCAATAAAGGATGAAACACGGTGATCCGCATTAGCAAAACCTGAAGGGAATAAAAATTAATAGGTAGCAAAACTCACCAATAGAAAAGACTTATTGGAACAAGTATGATTTTTTTCTTTTATTTTTGTGTTGGTCCAGTACTACACAAAGTCATCATTTATCCAGTGAGTCAATTCAAAGTAGGACCACACTTGAGTCATTTCAGAAAGAATGATAAGTGAAATTCAGAGTATAAGTCAACATTTTCCTTTGGCTCAATGGGAAGAAATTGAAATTTACAAAGCTCACCTATAAATACCATTGTATATTGTGCATATACAACTATCTTCTCCAGTAGTAATTAATGTGCTCTCAAAGGAATCAAATACTCTCAACATTTTTACCCAACTGACTTGTAAAGTAAAACCATTTTTGTGACTGAATTCTTAAGTTCCATTATTAGACGCTATCTTAATTGAGACGAGTATACATTTCTGAAGGGAATCTCCAGTAAGCCGATAATTATCAGATTTATCTTTATTTCTAGCCAGGATTGGCTTCCATAATCAGAGAACAATATTTTATTCCCTTCAGGTTTCTGTACCAGCAAGCGATAGACGCCTCACCCTTGTCTTTAACGATGCCGTGGCCTCTGTGATATTGATTGCGTTTTGTGTGACTTGCTAATGTGGAAAGCTGGGTATCAAAGCATGTGGAGAGCGCCTCTAAAACAGTAGCAGATATGCGTGCATGGCAGATGTCCATGTGTGGGTGTGGATGGCACAGGCTGCCAGCTTGATGTTTTCAAATTCAGCTTTGCAGGAAGCCATGAATTATTCAACACCCAGCTGATTTTTATTTATAATTGAAAAAAAATTAGCATGCAGTGCCTTTGCTCACACGGAAGTTTCAAGTATTGTCCATAGGGACTGGCCTAATGGTCTGTATGAGGTGTTAAGTGGAGCCTTCACTTTTAACTCCTCATATTTTAACAGGCTCTAACTGGTTCCAATTTTGTCCAATAAAACTGTTTCTCAAGAGGTGATCCCAGGACTCTCCTTGCTTGAGAATTACCTAAGGTGTTTAAGAAAAACCTAACTTCTGCGTCCTGCCAAAGAACGAGCAGACTGGTCTCTGGGGGTGCAGTGACAGTTGTGCAGTTTAGTGTGTCTCTACCCATCTCGTCACACACGAGGGTCTGTGCGAGCCTCTGGTTTAAGAATACAGATATGTAAAAGGCAAAAGGCCTCCTGCCAAGTGCAAGTCTGTTCACACACTACATGGAAGAACCGTAGCATGCAATAGTCCATCTCTTAGCTTTTCCTTCCTGATTTTGAGATACCCTGGACACTTTACCATTATGCATAGCAATGGGCAAACTAGCATTCAGGGACTGGAAAAATGTCTCAGTGGTTAAAAGCAAATATTACTTGTGCAAAGGGCCTGGGTTGGATTCTGAGCACACACATGATAGCACACACATGATAGCCTGGAGTTATCTGTAACTCCAGGGCCAGGTGATCCTAGACCCTCTTCTGGTCTCTGCAGGTACCAGGCATACATTCAGGGCCCATAAATAGACGCAGGCCGTCGTGTATACATATTTTAAAAGAATAGTGTGTATTTCTGAAGTCCTAGGCCCCTCTCCTGTTAGCTATTATAGGATGCACCGGGTAATAACAGGTAAAGTTTGTTCAGGTGTCAGGAAAAGGGTATTTACAACTAGCCTCAAAACGTCTGAATTTTACTATTTTGTACTGAGTTTTAACACATTTGGAATGGTGAAATAACATAAAAACAAGCCAATTCAGAAAGAAAATGCACATACCGTTCTTTCGCCAGTTGGAAGCTGTGCTGCCTAACATCGAACGACTTGTTAAGTGGAGTGACATTTCCCCACGTTTATGAGACAAAGAAAAACTTCCCCAGTGAGATCTTCAGAAGAAATTTCTTCTGAGCTTTGCCTCACGACTAGCTCTGCCTCACGACTAGCTCTGGGAATAGCAAATGATGCACGGGGGAAAAAAAAGTATTTTCTACCTTTGAAGATTTCATTCTTAGAAAAACTAAGACTCCTAGACCTCTCTCCTGTTAGCTATTATAGGATGCACCGGGTAATAAGAGGTAACGTTTGTTCAGGTGTCGTTTCATTGTATCAGTCAAAGGAAGCTGGGATCTGCTATTGTTACTCTTGTGCCCTTTCTTTACTCCATGGAAAGCTGAGAGTGGCCCTGGTGCTCTTCAAGGAGTTAGCTGTCTTCTTTCTCGGCCTGATTTGCTAGATGGGACTTTATGAGCTGCAAAGAAGAAAGTTGCATTTTATGTGGCACTGGTGAAGCAAAGGTGCAAGGCTATTTGGTCACTTGACATTACAGCTCGGAGTCGTTTCAGATATCTTTAGGGCATGTTAATTGTCAGAAGAAACTGAAGCCAAGAGAAGTTAACCTATTGAATGAGGTCCCGCGGTCTAGATTGTTATGATTTCCAATTTGCACAGTCTCGTGCCTTAATTTCAATTGATTCTGGCTTGGTAAAAGTTGCTTGCCTTGTTCACTGGAATTGTGGCCCTTGGCCACCCAGTGGCAGGAAGGCGTCTCCTCACAACCTTGTCCTACGTCTCTAGGTTTTGCCTTCTGTACAGCCTGTGACAATGAGATGGTCAGCGGCAGAGATCTAGTTCTTCTGTGCTTTCCACTCTATTCTCCATATGTTGGAACTGTGGTGTGGGGCTGGATTCCACCCAGCTGCCTGAATGATTCAAGGGAGCGTAGAGTAGTAGACCACGTGAATCCTTTGGGTGTGATGTTATGTGGTTGGCCCAGGGATTCAAGAGTTTCTAAACAGTACCACTTATGGATGTTTAACTTTGTCAGGATTATACTGAGTTCCACACCCTAGTGTCTGCCTTCTTGCTGAGTTCTCTACATCACTGAGGGTCAGATATCAGTCATCCTAGTATTCTTCAGAACAGGGTTTATGTGCTGTGTGATCTCTGTGTCTCTGAAATACACACCCGCTGTAATTTCCCACTTCTCCAAAAGCCTGAATTTGCCCTAAGTAAAATTTGAAGGCCCCCCTAACAAAGGCCATAGGATGGATCAGACTCAGCTATCGAAGCTGCCTGCCTGGTCGCCTGCCTGTCTGACTGCCTTTAAAAGTTCCAGCCACTCCGTTTCTTTGAATTCTTTTAACTCTTTTAATTCTCTGAGCTTTAGTGTTCTCATCTGTAGAAGGAGCATTTCAGTGTTTGTAGGGTTGACATGAGACTCAGATGAAATTACACATGGGAAAAGCGCACATGGAAAACAGTGAATAAATGTGATGATGCTTTTTTAGTGATCATCATCAATACATCAGTATATTAGATGAAAAACCTGCCAAATTAAGTTTTTTAGTCATAACTTTTGAATAATCTCTTTCTTGGTGAGAATCATTGAACGTTTTTATTTTTTGAGAATTTCATACATGAGTACAATGCATTTTGATCAGATCTGAACCCCCTGCAACTTTTCACGTGTCTCCCCCATTCTCCTTCCCAATTTTATATCCTCCTCTTCTTCCACAGTGTGTGTGTGTGTGTGTGAAAAAGAGAGAGAGAGAGAGAGAAAGAGAGAGGGAGAGGGAGAGGGAGAGGGAGAGGGAGAGAGGGAGAGGGAGAGGGAGAGAGAGAGAGAGAGAGAGAGAGAGAGAGAGAGAGAGAGACCTAGTAAGTTACAGTTAAATCATCATTGCCCATATGCACATGGCTGACCAATGGAGCAGGAGCAAGACTGTTTTCCCTGTAGTAAACTGACTCAGCTTCCCTCAGGAGCTGTCAAGGGCCTTTTGCTCCTCAACTAGAAGTGGGACCTCCTAAGCCTGATCATGCTGGAACGTTGAGTGCTGTGGCTTTGTGTGGCTGCAGTAGGTTTCCCCGGTGGCCTTCTCAGACAGTCTTAGCATCACTTCTGCTTCTCCATGTCCTCTTTCCTTCCCCCCCACACTCGTCCCCCAACGCCCACAGCACCAATTTTCCCTCTCTCCCTTAGTAGCACTTCCATTCCCCTCTCTGCAGTTCACTCTCTCCCCCCTTCCACCACTGTCCCTTTTTAATTTCCACATCTCCAGATTAGTCTGAGTTATGCATTCCAGCCTACAGATTCAGAGCTACGTAGGAGAGAGCACACCTTTGGCTTTGCTGGGCTGGGTTGCCTCATGTGGCATCTTTTCTGGAACTTTGTAGATAGGAGCAGCTTTTCACACATTAGTGAATTATGAATGTTTTGTAGAATCTTATCATAGTGAGTTTGTGGATCCTTAAATCTCTGACTAATTTCATTCATCTACATTGTTTTCTTGTATGAGATACATGAATTACAGGATGGAAATATCAGACTCAGTGATGGAGACAAATTCTCACACATTTGGACTTAATGTTGCTGGTTTCTGTCATTCATAGTTTAATATTTGTATTAAGGTAGAGGAGAAATACAATCTTAAGTTGTCTTCTGGAAAGTTGGCTTGTTAAACAACCAATGAAAATTTGCAGTTTGTACTACCCAGCATTAGCTGACAGATTTTATCACACTAATGTGTGTTAGCATATTAAAAACTGGTTCAGTCATTGAAACTGTATGTATATTATAAAAAAATTCTGCATTTGATTGACACTTCTGGCTCAATAGAAGAATCCAGAAATCTTTATTCTTATGATCCATTGATTTGTTGTTGTGGTTGTTGTTGTTGTTGTTGTTAAAATCAACTTTCACTTAATCTTTGAGACCATCCTTAATACAGATTCAGTCATATGCTAGTCTATGGTAAAGTCCTGAGAAATACAGAAGTGGATGCTCTCAGCCCACCATTGGACTAAGCACAGGGTCACCAATGAAGGAGCTAAAGAAAGGACCCAGGGAACTAAAGGGGTTTGCAGCCCCATAGGAGGAACAACAGTATGAACTAACCAGTATCCCCAAAGCTTTCAGGGACTAAACTACCAACCAAAGAGTACACATGGTGGAACTCATGGCTCTAGCAGCATATGTATAGCAGAGGATGGCCTAGTCGGTCATCAATGGGAGAGGAGGCTCTTGGTCCTGTGAAGGTTCTATGCCCCAGTGTAGGGGACTCCCAGGGCCAGGAAGCAGGAGAGGGTGGGTTGGTGAGCAGGGGGAGGGGTAAGGGAATAGGGGGATTTTTTGGAGAGGAAAGCAGGAAAGGGGAGAACATTTGAAATGTAAACAAGATATCTAATAAAAAAAACACACCCACAAAAACAAAGCATTTGGCTGGCTGAGTTTTCACCTTTGGAGTGAAGGAGCCAATAACCATGGACAACAATTTAGTGCTTACTTTGAACAAGGCTCGGCATCATAGATGTGTTAATTCATTTGATCCTCACAACAGCTGAGTTATAATCACATCTTTGAGAGGCAGAAACTAGGGCATGTGAAAGTTAAGTAACATCCTCAGGGTGCCAGCTCTCTGAAACCAAGAATCAAAGTCATGTGGATCTGCTCCCAAGTCTTGCTTTGTAATAGTTTTGTCAGACTGTACCCCTCAAGAATATAATCTGACTGGATAGAAAGACTGATAGGCAGATGTCCCCTGGTTACCCTGTTATCCCATCCGACAGTTATAACAGCCTGAGTGTAGATTACTCTTCTCATGTGTTCACTGTCTATGCCTAAACAGCTTGGCCACAAAGAGTACCCTACTTGCTTCTTCTTTCTGAAGAGACGATTAAGAGTTGACAGCCTCTGGGAGTAGGAGAGGAGTTTTCTTTATGGTCAACCCTTGGTGGGTTAACCATGCTCTGGCATATGCCTGAGTATATGGACTAGTAGTGAAACTAGACTCTGTGTGTGATGAAACAAAAAAGCAAGAAGGGGAAGAATAAAGTTGGGAAGGGTGAGGAATATTTCCTGGAGAAGTTAAAGGGAAGTGTTAGGGTAAATATGATCAAAAGGCACTGCATACATTATGAAATTCTCTGAGATTTAATACAAATACTACATAAAAGGACTAATTCAGTCTCAACTTGATCCAACTGGCTTACCTCTTTCTAGCTAGGAACATTATTACATAAGAGAACCATTTAAACTGTACTTCAAAATGAAGTACGTTACAAACAGTGTGATAATAGAATGGTTTCAGCAGACTGTCTCTGCTCATATATATGTATATTTATATGTATACATACATAATTATTAGAAATCCTTCTACAATCATTATTCCACTGCTTTTGAGGCTCTGGCTATCTTTTATCTCTTTCCTATTTCACTCCTGTTAAATAAGACATTGTAATTAATTCTTGTTTTCTCTTTACCTTTTCTTTTTTCAAATATTTCCTGTGTAGCATTGGTTCATTATAGTTATTGCTGGCACTTCTAATAAATAATAAATCTGTCAGATATAAATTATATTGACTCAACCTGCTGACAGTGTAGAGGAGGGAATCACATTTTCTTGAAAGGTAGTGGTTTTCTCCAGGTTTTCTCATCAGGGCTAAATGTGAGGAGCCTTGTTCCAGTGGTGAAGCCATAGTCCTATGCTTAAATTTTATCAAGCAAGAGTTTTATAGTAGCTCTGTTAGGCCTCCCATGACACAGATAAGTGGCTGCCCTTTGAAATGCTTATTAATAAGACCATGTGACAGTAGTTCTGATCCCTGGCATTAATCTCTTTCTCGGAAAGGTGTAAGAGTCTTTTAGTGATTTATTGATATAATTTTAATAGTAGTGCTTAATTTTTCTACAAGTGATTTTTTAATCTCTGGAAGAATATGAGCCTATGCATTTATTGTTTTTTGTAATAAATACAAGGATTCCCTGGAGAATAATATAATTTGTTATAAAAGTCTTAGATGTCGTTTAAACTCTCAGGAGGATGATTTCATTGCTCTTGGCATCTTTTTTTAAAACAATTGAGTTGTGTTAAGGCTCCTAGGATGCCCAACTAATATGTATTTACTTTGTTTTTATAAAGCATTGTTTCCTTTATTATATATCCTCAAGCCTGGATTAAAACAAACAAACAATAAAAAACAACCAGGCAATTTTACCCACATTAATTACTCTCTGAGTTTAACACTGGTCACATTTTAGAGTCAGAGGGATAGTTGTGCAAGGTCACGAGTATGAATTTTTTAATTTAATGTCTGATTTAAACCAGAACTCTGTAACATTTAACTAGTCACACACTGAATCATTTAAGTAAAGAGTAGATGAAATCTGAAGCACATTTTTTTTCTCTGTGATTGAAAATGTCAAGTTAAGATAGAACCAAACTATGTTTGGTCATACCATTTCTTTGGTGAGTATTTTAAATGTTCCTATTTTAATGATTAGAAAAAAATTATCCTTGGTGTTGGTGTCTAACGTCTGACTCAAGCATAAATTTGGTTCTGTCCAATAAGAAAATAATCTGGGTTTATTCCACTGCAGTTGGAGGGCCCTGACTCTTGAGTTCTTTGTAGCAGGGATTCTTAATTTTACTCATTTGGTCTTAAAGGAAGTAACCTTTAACCTTTAATACTATTAAGGAAAGCATTCATTTCCTGATCCAGTATGCACAGAGGAGAATGTGAACTCTCTTCCTTTCGCATCCTAGAATCTGATTAACAAAAGAACTCAAATATCTAACGTTGAAGCCTTCTCTGGGTAGTCTTAACACCTGCAAAGCTACTGTAAATTAAATTAAAATGCTTTCCAAACACTTGGTATTTAAAAGCCAAGTTCTTCATAGTGTTAGACTTAATTTCCTTAGATACTATCAATGCTGTATTAAAAAATTCCCAAAAGTGGGCCTTTCAATAAATGCTCTCTGGGTATTTATGCCTTTGTGTTTTGGAAAAACTCTAGCCATATAGACAAGTATTTTGATTTTATAATTAATATGGCTTGACCCTAAACAATTTGTTCCATATAGACTGATAAGCCAAATAAGCTCTATAATGTTGGGACCATTCACGGCAGACTAGTGTTCTTTATTACAGCAGTTCTAATGTTCTATGAAATTAGTATTTGACAGCATCCCAATGTGTGCTTTGCACATTGGATACTTTTTTATCACAGTTTATATCATTCATCTTCATGAGCACTTAACCCCACTCTATGTTGGTGGCCTAATAATCTAAAAGCTTGCAGGGGTGAGAACACGTGGGCATTGAGTTTAAAATAAGGCAGTTACTAAAGTCTCATTTTTACTACATAGTTTTATATTATTGTTAGTACTACTTTAGGGTAAAAACAGATAGCTGTATATATAAATTATGAGAGTATAAGAGTATAGAAATACCAGCCACCCTGATGGAGGCTGGAGCATATATGAGACTTGACAAAACAGTAAATGAGACATGTATAGTCACCGTGTTTCTGGGATTTTGGGAATCTGATGAAATCAATTAAATACCCACTTTAGTACTTAGAGTCCATCTGTAAGTTGCAGAGTTGGTTACTCAGGACGGAATGAGGGCAACTAAATGTGCAAACCACAACCGAGCTGAGAAGGAAACACACGAAAGTCAAGCATCTGTGAACTATCTAAAACTCTTCCTTTGTGGAATGACTTTGTCTGTCCATCAACCTAGACGTCTCTAATTATAACATTTCTGCCCTTATTTCTAAAGCTAGCTTTCAAGGGCATAATCTGAACAATATCACCCCAAGCTTTTAAACCTTCAATGATTCACCATCATTCTCCAGCTTTTTCTCCTATTATGACAAGCAGTTGTGATAGATGATGGATACTATTCATTGGAAATAGGTGCACCCAGGGTTATTTGCGGATTCAGGCATGTTAGCTGAAATTGTGTCCCACTTCTCTCTAACCCAAAACAACCTCTCACAGCACACATGAGAGAAAATGGTATCAACATGTGCTCCAATATATTTCACACTAAATTATTTCCCAATTCTCTGCTTTACCACTATGCAGAAAGTACTTGCATTGAGCCTTTAAATTACTTATGGTATAGATCATGGCACTACCAGAAAAAGGAAACCAACTGTCTCCTTGTTATGTCCACACTCTGTGATACAACATACATTTTCTTCAAATTAGCTCTGATGGTTGGCTTGTCCTGTGACCATTCTGGCCACAACCACCCGACATAGGAGTCTTCTCCCATGCCAGGTTTCCAAACATTAGGAAATAGAGTGTAGTTATACATCCTCTCTTTTCTTCCTTCGGGCAAAAAATATTCTCTTTCAACTCCCAAGTTCCCCTGAGCCTCAGCTCACCCATTCTTAACTTGACACAGAAGCACCTGTTCTAGGTAAGCCTCTGAAGAGATGGTCACTCTGTGCTCTGCCAGCCAAAGCCCCAAGACAGATTAAGAACTTCTGTGTTCTTATGCTCTTTTGTGTCCCAAGAATTTGATTACTGTTTTCCTTCATTGATAAAGTCATCTTACTTTTTACAATCTTACTGTATCTTTCTGTTCATCAAGGCCCCAAACCATATTTTATATCTTTATATTCACAGTTTAGTGTAAAGAATACACATACCCATTGAAAATGCTTTATTAAAAATCCTTGGTAGATGGTAGCTTTTTTGTTAACGCAAAAAGCTGTGTGTAGAGAGATGAAATGATGTTCATGGACAGGAGCCTTTACATAATTGAAGCAGGGTATTTGTAAGTGCTTAGTCTTATATTGGCACTCTCTCAAGGGTTCGGGTGCCTGTTATACAAGCTCTGTGCTTTGCTTTCTTCTGCCAGCCTTTGATGCCTCTGTTTGAGGGCTTAACTGCATGTTGGCACACGCTTCAGAAAGTTGGGGGGGAAGCAATGGAACTTAGATTGTTGCTTTGCTGTTTCTCAGGATCTCTGTTGAAGCATTTGAGAGGGGAACATGAAATTGTGAACAATAGCTTTCAGGGTTATCTTAATAGCTGCCTAGCATCGAGGTAGGCAACACATTCTATAGTAACTGTTCATTCATGAGCTGGTTTACAACTTAGATTAACACAAATGCATTCAGGTCTTCACTGAAGATTGGATTCTTTAGAATATAGAGTAAGAATAATGGGATCTGAAACAGGAATAATTTGTCAGTCAATAACAGAGTTGTCAGTGCTGCCTTTGTTTGTCAAGTTGGAAAACAATGAAATATATACAAGGACAGATAATTCCAATTTTTATAGGAACACTGAAGCTAAGACAAATGATATTGCTGTCCTACATAGTTCTAGGTATAATGGATAATCAATAAATAGCTTATCCTAGGAACTGCTATGTATTGATCACTCACTTGTTATTCAGATGGATAGGAGATAGGTAGGAAGATAGATAAGTAGATGATAAATAGATAGATGATAGATAGATAGATAATAGATAGATAATAGATAGATAGATAGGTAGATAGATAGATAGAGAGAGAGAGAGAGAGAGAGAGAGAGAGAGAGAGAGAGAGAGAGAGATAGAAGAGAGAGTAATACATTGAAGAATTGGCTTTTTCTCATCCCTGATATGTATTTCTGTTTTTAAAATGTATATTAAAACAAAATGTTTGTGCTGGAGAGATATTTGTGCTGGAGAGATGGCTCAGTGGTTGAGAACACTGACTGCTCTTCCAGAGGACCCCGGTTCAATTCCCAGCAACCACATGACAGCTTACAGCTGTCTGTAACACCAAGATCTGACACCACCACACAGACATACATGGAGACAAAACATTAATGCACATAAAATAAATAAATTCTTAAAGAATACCTTCACTGTTGGCAGAGTTTTCCAAGATATTCATTTAAAGTTAAGAGTCTTATGGAGGAGGCGGTGTCTTCCCATTGGCTCTCTGATAGCTTAAGACCTGTCTGATTTTACTGGTGTTTCAGCAACGGGAGAGGAAAGTGGAAGGTCTCAAGACAAGTTCAGCCATTTGATGTCATAGCTCAAGCGGCTGCTTGCATGTGCATGTGCATGTGCGTGTGGCATGTTTTCTGCTCGATTCTAGTTCCAGTGTCTTCGCATGAGTTTTTGTGCCGGTTCTAAATCCCTGCTTCTGTTTTGACGCTGAACACACGTGTGGATTTCTCTTTTAGATTTCCATGTGGAAGAAGCACTGGACTGGCCTGGAGTGTACTTGTTACCAGGCCAGGTTTCTGGGGTGGCCCTGGATTCTAAGAATAACCTAGTGATTTTCCACAGAGGTGACCATGTTTGGGATGGAAAGTAAGTAATGTTGTTGTTTTTTTTTTCTCTCCAGGATGTATATGAAAATAATTCTGCATTCCTTTTCATTAAATTAAGAATACTTATAGGTGAATTCTTGTTTCATTCTTTTACTTTGATTCTCCCTAAAACTGTGAAGAAGTGTGGGCATATCTGTCTGGAAACATATGAAAGTTCAATGGCTTTCCTTGTGTGATGTCACTAGCTAGTGATACGTATTTACTGGATTCATGCCCAGTGTTCTGCAGAGTGGATACTCCAGTCCTATTGTAGTGTTTCTTTGATTATTTCTCCCCTTACATCTATCTCTACAATTTCAAGAATGACAGTGAGATACTTGCCTTACGTTGCCATATCATTCTGTGTATTTCCAAGCATGATTTTTATCATGCTTGGACCACATATGTCATTTCAGCATATGACCACAACAAATAGCAGAAGAGAAATCTTGTGTCTGTTGCTTCTCGTCCTTTACATCAGAAAACAGTTGGCCACTTAATCGACTGACAGTGCTGCCTCCAATGTGTTTCTGAGCATACTCGATGATTGTATTTTTTTTAAGTGTATCCCTGAAACATAGTACATGATTTTGATTCTACTTAGAGATGAATATCCACTGACTAGTTCCTTAATCGCAAATTTACACGTGAAAGTAAAATTTTAAATATATTTCCTACAAATCTTAATGCCCATTTTCCTTTCACATGTTCAAGTGTAGAAGCTCATCTGGGAAACTGAGAATCTACTTCTCCCTCTATGAGCTCTTGATTCAAATTGTGGAAACTCATTCTGTTGAGCATATGTAAATGAGTTCTTTTTATGTAGTTGAATATGAAATTTAATGCACATTTCAAAACAGATGAATACTTTTACTGCCATTTAATTGTCCTTTCTAGTTGTCACACATATTGAATATAAGGAAGCGATTGCTTGGGAGCCCAAAGCAAAGAATTGTCTCAGCATGCCTATCCCACGCTCTGGTACATTGCCATGGTGGTTATTGAACATCTAATGGTATTTTAACAAGTGCTTTTAAAAGCAGACTATCACTACTCATTGTGGCCTCGTCTTCATTTTAATGAATATTGCTACATTTTCTGCATGGATTTCTTACCACATTATGCCAGACAAGAAAATTACAGCATCATTTTGTCCCATTGAGACAGTCTCATCTGGCAAAAGCTAAAATTGGGCAGAGTCCAGGTTTTCCATTTTCATATCATATTCATTCCGAGCAAACAGCAGAGGCTGGAATAGTTCAGTAGCAAAGAGGGGGACGGTAGAGGCAAGCGTGGAGAAGGAGCCGGCCCAGGCCCAGGGAAGAAGAGCGTGTTCTCCATTAGGAGAACATTCTTTACAGCAATCCCCACTGTAAAGCCGCTTTTTCTCATCCCTGGCATTCATCCGGGCACCCAGAATCATGTGGGAGCACATTCACCGCCAAGCCACGTGTTTGCCGTGGGAAACGGTTTTAGTAAACGGATGCTTAGAAGAAAATGATGGCTTGACTCGCTATCTATGTTATGCCTTTCTCCTGTGCTTTATTTCTTACACATAAGAATATTTGCAGTCTCTCTCTCCCTCCCTGGCATTGGCTGCTGGACACAGCTAGTTTTCCCATTCATAATTTTGAAAACTTGTTCAGGATCACCCGGATATCAGCGTCCAGGTCATTTCTTCTTCATTATTCATGAAGAAGAGCAGAAGCCCAGGTTACTCTGTACTGGGTTTGTTTGTTTGTTTGTTTGTGTTCTTTTTTCTTTTTTTTTTTCTTGATTTGGATTTATGCAAAGAAAAACCTTAGCTTCTGTTTTTTTTTTCTTTACATGGCCATGCATGGCCACCCTCCCTGTACATATCAATTGGTATAAATTAGAGAGAAGACGTACATCGTTTTTCTTCATGACCCTAAGCTAATGCCTTCTTCTAGAATGCATGCACGCTGGCGAGATGGTCAAGTTAAAGGTTGCTCGAGCTTGCCTTCTCGTTGCCGCACTGTGCACAGACTAGAACAAGGCCTTTACTTGATCTCAGCCGAGAAGCCACGTGCCAACCCTTATGTTCATTTTCCCTGAAATCTTTCCTATCCAGCATCTATCTCAGCACAACAAAATGCTAAGCTCCACAATGTAAAGGCTCACTCCAAATCAAACCCAAGTCGTTTTATATCTTGGTTCCTAGGAAGTGATCGTTTTTTGTGAATCCGACAGAACCTGGAGCTCTCCGTCTCTAATACTCGGCAGCCAAAGCTCCTTTGAGCTATAGCAACAGCTACTGTAATGGCTGTCCTGACTAGCTGCACCCTGACAAACCCCCTCAACCCTGACCCTTCTGCTTAAGCTGTTCTAAGCCACTAACTAGGCCAACCCGAATGAAATTAATAAAACCCCTAAACCACTTAACACCCTGAAAAATGACCTTCCTTTCTGGCTTTGATTTCCACTTTTCTCCAGCCTTAACATGGCTACTTTTAAGATGTTTCTTAGAGCAGAAATAGGAAGTGCCTGTGGCCAGCAGGGAACAGTGAAACTTTAAAGAGCCTTCTGTCTGCCCTAACTTTGGGGTAGCTAGCCTCCTTTAATCTTCCTGCAGGAGCTAGGTAGCTCTTGGCTCAGGAAGGCCGCTCCCCAGCCTGCTCCTCAGAAGGCTTTACCACAGTCAAAGGCTTTTGTTTCTCAGCCTGTCCTTCCTTCATCTCAACTGTGACTGAGTAGCAGCCAGGGTAACTCAATAGAAAACCCTTGACTACTCTAGACATCTCTGCCCTGATTTTCAGGGGTTCAAAGTTGTATGCCTATGTCATTTGTCGTTTCCCCACATGGAGTTGGAAGGGGTTTTGGAAATTTTTCTTTTAAGCTACTGATAGGAAAGAAAACAACAAAAACTACAAAAGGGTAAATTATCAATTTGTGTAGGTGAAAATGTCAAAGGTATGGTACCCCAAGCTATATTAATACAATCCATATTAGCATTTTATCATATCAATCACATAGAGAAGGTAGTTTATATAACAATAGTCTAACAGAGCATCCTTAAGATGAGTTTCATAGCATATGCCTTCTTTATCCACCCTTGCAAATACCAGATTTTGAGGCCTAGAATGTTGGATCAGCTAAAGAAAAGCCAAGGCCTCACTAATAAAATAAGCTATCTTTCCTTGAGCAGCACCAGTGCAAATACTACCAGAAGGCTTGATCTTAGCTGCCGGGACATCTTTTCTATGGATGCTTACAAGTTGTTCCCTGTTGAATTTTTTTCCAGTGTTAAGAAAGCCCCTGTGTAGAAGCATGCTATCCAATTCTGGCCTTTGCAGATAGCATAGAGTTCTTCACATGCTAAACTCAGATCTGAATCTTCCATTATCACAATAATTCAGAATGGGCTTTTCTCCTGTTTTTCGATGTCTTCATTTTCATTTTGTAAACAAAATCTTCCCTAGGCCCTCAGCCTATCTTCATGATGATGTGATAATGTTAATCGGAAAGCAGTTTGGTTTCTTGGACCTTTGATGTCCCTGCACTTACTCATGTATTAAATCCAACGAGTGATACAATTACTCTTTTGCTGTATTTTCTAGATGTCTAGTGTCAAAGGATTATATTCATTGTGGAAGTGTGCCTGTGTGTACGTGTATGCATGCTGTGTATCTATGTGTATCTCTGTGTTTGTACATGTCTGTGTGTGTTTGCATGCACATATGTCTGTATATATTTGTATGTATATGTGTGTGCATGTGTATGTATCTCTGTGTGTGTGTGTGTGTGTGTGTGTGTGTATGTGTGTGTGTGAAAGGGAGAATGTAACATTTTTAGCTGAGACCCAAACAACATAGTTTGAACTCCCTGAAACACTCTGAATTTCCATGAATCTGAGAGAAAGCTGAGTTCTAGGAAAGGAATGCTTCCATATTCTCCTTCTCTCTGCCATATTGCAGTCCCCCAGATTGCAAAGCCATCTTCTCCCACGTTCACGCCACTCTTCCCAGACCATCGCCATTTCTCCCTCTTCTACACCTGTGCAATAAACTGGACTCACGGAAATTCTCCAGTCGAATGAGGTCAGACTCAAAGAAAGGCAACCGTGTTTGTAGAGACAGGTGATGGTAACTTAGTCTTGGTGCCTGCGTCATAGCTTTGAAATCATCAAGAGATTTGACTTGCTGGTGTATCAGCACCTTGTCTAAAACAAAGTGGGAATTTTAATGATTGCCTAATGTTGCCTAGTCACAATATGCATTTGGTTACATCACTTGTGCCCAGTGGTAATATTGACTGAACATGATTTAGAGCCCTGGACTCTTGATATCTGGTTCCACATTCTCTTACCTGCTTATCGGGGGCCGCAGGTCTAGGCCAGTCAGAATACCAGTGGTTTCTTTGTCTTTCTCTTTTCCTTATCACTGAGGTTTGCCAAACCAAGTGTGCATCCAGGGTGTTTTTAACATAGTATTTTAAGCATACCCCCATTTTAGGGGACCTTGTAAGCTGCGCCCCTAACAATAAAGACACATTTTGTATTTATTTGTTCAATTGAAAACCTATGGTTCTTTTCCCAGTTTCTTAATTTATATAATTACAACATGCTGCTTCTTTCTTCACGTTATTACTTATTTTGCATTCTCTTAATTTTGAATGATGGCGCCTAAGTTTATTTTGTACTTCTTCTGGCACTTTGTCTGTATGTGACTATGGAAAAGCATTTCTCTCGGGCTTATCTAAACTGTTTGATTAGCTGCTAATGTGCAAAATCATTAATGGGGAATTCACATTGTTAACGTAAAGAACTGAGTTCCCACCCATAGGCCACTGCTCAGTCTTTACAACTGAGTGCCTTTTCAGAGAAGCATACAGAATCCTTCAGTGCTCCAGGCACTGTGTGAAATGTGCAGGGCATTATTATGCCCCGTGAAAAGTTAAATGTGGTTGAGATAAAGACTTCTCTGCAGCACAGAAGTGGGGGGTAGCAGCTTTAAAACACTAAATAATCAGTTTGCTATAGCAACGATATAGCCAGCTCTATAATCTGACATCCATTTGTAAGCTGTTCAAGGGTTACCTTTCTTTGAATTACAAAAGAGTTTATAAACTATTTTGTTTTGCTGTGTGTGTGTGTGTGTGTGTGTGTGTGTGTGTGTGTGTGTGTGTGTGTGGTGCAGTTTTCTCATTTCAGAAACAGAGCCTGTGCCTTTGTTGTTTGCCCTGTATAACACCCAAGAGCAGCTGTTATTCCCATGACATCCCAAGTGAAAGGATTAGGAAAGACAACTAATCATTTGAGTAACCAAATGTCTCTTGGTGCTGCCAGTTTAAACGTACAGACATCTGCTAAGAGATGTTAAACGGAAGGGTCAGGCCCATGGAATTGTGGTTAATGCCTTTGAAGCTGCATTGTTTCCTAAGAACTTTATACTTTCCTTGTCATTCCCATAACTAAAGGCAAATGGCTATAACTAAATGATATTATTGTAAGTAGCTTCTCTAATATTTAAATTTTGTTTTCTTTCCTTTGGAGTCCCTTTTTCTTTGTTTGTGGGTGGGCACATAAAGAGATTCCCTTATTAATAAATTCAAGAACATGCCTACTCACTGAGAGAGACTTCATGGATACAGCATAAGTGTAGCAATAATCTGTAAAATAAATGGAATTTTGTGAAAAAGTAAGTAGTTCAGTATGTAAGATGCCATTTTTTAAAAGATTTAGTTATTTACTTTATGTGTATGAGTACACTGTAGCTGTACTGATGGCCATGAGCCATCATGTGGCTGCTGGGAATTGAACTCAGGACATCTGCTTGCTCTGGCCCTACTCTCTCTAGCCCTACTCGCTCCAGCCTGCTCGCTCCTGTGTGAAGACAGCACTGTAGCTGTCTTCAGATGCACCAGAAGAGGGTTGTGAGCCATCATGTGGTTGCTGGGATCTGAACTCAAGACCTTCAGAAGAGCAGTCAGTGCACTTACCTGCTGAGCCATCTCGCCAGCCCATGAGATGCCATTTTTACACATATGACATAAATACATATGGACATAGCGAATCAGACAAAAAGCCCCAATATTCAACTGCTATACCATCATAAGGTATTGGGAAATACATATTGATAAGCTGAGAAAGCTGAGGGCTTCAATCATTCCATATTATGGTTGTTATGAAGATTGGATTCATTTGCTTTGTATTGTTAATTTTTGTTAATATTCTCTTTCAGTTTACCATTTTATAGTTTCTTACCATACCAGATCACCAGAGTGATCCCTGAATTTATGTGATGTTTCTTGACTATACATGTAGAAGACACCACACAAGTTGTGTCTGTTCAGGAACACAAGTTTCTTGGCAGATGTCTGTCTATATTATGAGCAGTGTAGGGCAGTGCATGTCACGAGGGTTGTTCTTCCCCAAGCTGTTCATCGGCTACACCCTTCTCTTTTGACCTGACGGGCATAGGACTCTGAATTATTTATCTCTGTTCATTGGCACAGCTTTTATTCTCAGAAGTCAAGCCCAGTGTTTGGGGTGTGCGAAAAGAAGAGAATAATAATTATGTTTTTTTAAATTTGGGGATGGAAAGTAAGGATGGCCCTCACGATGAGGAGGAATCCTTATTTCTCTCCATCAGTTAAGTTGACGGAGTACTTATTTTCAAAACTATTACATGATCAAAGATTGGTGGTGAACACTGAAGTGAGTAACCAGACAGAAAGGAGGCCGCCAACTTACAGATTCACTACAACCCATTATAAGAGAAACCGGCTGCAAGGAAATACACTGTGCTCCATGTGGCTTAGCATTCTGCACAGGGGAGAATTAGGTGTGCTGAGGTCTGATATGCTGCGGCTTTGTGAAGAGACACAATGGGCAATTGGAACACCACAGTTACGAACTATTAATGATGAGTCAGAACACTCACTCTGTGAAAAATGGACAGCACTTGGTAAGAATTGTGAGGACGTAGGAATTTTCCATATTACCAAATGCTAATCAATCAGGAAAGGAATGGACCCATATATTCCATGCCCATGCAACCAAACCTGAAGTATCAATAACATTTTTAAGAAATATAAAAGGGACAGGGAAATCAAAACATGGCCAGTGGTTCTGTCCATGTCAGAATGTTCTGTGTAGCTTTACAGAATGCCATTACTGAGGAAGGGGAATACAGTATATGCAGTAGCTCTGTGCTATCTCTTATAACTGTGTGAGTGTAAGTGCATCTCAAATCTTCCTTAGAAAGGGTGTAAATTGTCAGTTTATGCAGTCAGCCTAGATGCACAGAAGCAGATGAGTGGACCAGGAGAATGTGGCATGTGTGAACAGTGGAACTTTACTCACCCTTGAAGGACAAAATTATGTCTTTCGTAAGAAATGAATATTGAGCAAAGCAACTAAAACTCAGAAAGCCAAATATCATGTGTTCTCTATCATGCAAAATAACAGTTTAAAATATTATATAATGTGAAACTAAAATCATATGTATTTGAGACAAGGGAACTATCACATGAAGGTGAATATAAACAAAATCAAAATGCATAATGGACATATATGAAAATGTCATATTGAAATGTCCATCATTTTGTATGATGAATATGCACTAACTTCTAAAACAATAAGGAATAGTAAAATAAAATATATTTTATTATATGAAAGAGAGACATATTAACTGCTGCTGTATATGTTTCGTAATTACATGGTTCTTTTCTGGATAGTGCTGGGTAGTTTTAACTACCCATGATAGCTTATGCCAACGGTTTTACTTAGGCTTTAGGCTGACAAAGTTAAATCAATATTTTGTGTTCAATTGAATACATCATTAATAAGAACTACTTCAGGGGCATACTGCTATCTTTCAGGAAAAATATACCCCAAAGACCTAGCTAGTCAAGAAGCTTATATAATTATGTGATGGATATTCGTAATGGCAAGAGGGTATGATTTAAAACTTTCTGTGCTCCTACTGGGACCTCTCTACTGGTTCCACTAAATAAATAAATAAATAAATAAATAAATAAATAAATAAATAAATAAAAATAAAACCAGCCAGCTAATAAATGGATGAATGATGGATTTGAGCAGTCTGTCGCCTTCCCAAGTTGTCAATATATCTTGACAGTTATTTGGTGTTATTCCAAGTCTTCTTTCGATTACTCGGTTGAATGAAAAGAAAGCTCACATCTATGGTTGATGTGGTCATGCATCTGTGTGTGCTGATTCAATGCTTTGCTTCTGAACACGTGAAATGGTTTCTTGGTATTCGGCTTATTTGCATCTTTACTGCCTAAGCTTGGGTAGCATTTTGTCTCTGTCACATGCAGCAGAAACATGCAATAATCTCCTTATTTGAGCTTTTACGTTCTGTGGTTTCAGATGCATGCAGTTAACCCAGTCCAAAAATAATAAGTGGAAAATTCTAGAAAGGAATAGTTGTACATTTTAAATCTATAACAGTGTGGCATACTGAGGAGTATGATAAAAATCTCCTTCCATCTTGCCCAAGAGTCGGATCATCTCTGTGACTATCATCTACACACTGGATTCATTGCCCACCCATTAGTCACTTAGCCGCCATCTCATAACCAAACCTCCAGTATCCCTGTAATTTCTTAAGTTCATCCTTATTGTACTTAAGAATGACTCTAAACCCCAGGAGCCAGGATGCTTTCAAGTTTTAAATTCCATCTTATTTCTTTTCTTCTTAGTTATTGCTTTGAGTCTCTTGATGTTCCCGGTTTATAACTGACTGAAGCTTTTTCACAATGTGGCTAGGAAAGAGGAAGTAGGAACAAGTGTCAGAGACTCAGGGTTTGGTACTGTCTGTGCTTACAGGCACCGCTGGGGTTACAGGCACTGCTGGGGTTACAGGCACCGCTGGGGTCTAGGAATATGTGCCCCTTAAGGATGAAAAGGAACTAATATAAATTTTTGAAACAAGAATTGAAATAAATACAGTATCTGATATAACTGGCACTCTAAGGAAAAGTATTACTATTTCAATATATATGTCTATTATTCTGTCTATTATATTTTATATTATATTTATATTATAGTTTATAATCCAGAAGTTGCTAAGTTTCTAAAAAACAGAAATTATTATATTCATTTGAAACGAATCATTCTGTAATTATCCACTTTACACTAATGAAAAGCTGCTAGAAAGAAAAGACATCTTCATGTCTCTAAGTGTACTTTTTTTCAATAATAAATTCTGCTCATTTTGTTGAAATATTGTGAATATTCTATTTATATTCTTTTGTGTTTCCATGTTTTACCTTTAGCTAGTACAATGATCTTTCTTATCTCTTCTGTCCCCATGTAATTATTAAAGACAGGTTAAAATAAGAAGTTAGCCTCTGATAACCGTAAAGAAAATATTGATTTATAAACTGTGGAAAGCTTTTTAAGAAGTTCTTGTTGCCATGGCAGCTCTAGATTACGGCTTCTCAGATGCCAATGTATAAATGAGCTCTTGCTTTGGGCATGGTGAATCTGAGACTGCATGGCCCACCAAACCCAATGCCACAGCACACTGACCATCTGTGATGGTTTATAATTCATCTCCAGAGACCATGATGTCAAGTGCATCCCAGCCCCGCTAAGTGTGCATTGAGGTTCTCAAGTCAGTGGTCTGTGTTTCTCAAGTACCTCAGAGTTGTGGGTTGTTAATTTTCCATTTTTATGTGTTTTGTTTAGCTCTTTTGACAGCAAGTTCATTTACCAACAAAGAGGTCTTGGACCAATTGAAGAAGACACCATCCTGGTCATTGACCCAAATAATGCTGAAATAATCCAGTCCAGCGGCAAGAGTCTGTGAGTAAAATGGCTTAGGTGCTATTCAAGCAGGCACATCTGTGCTGGGTATAAAATACATCATTAGGTCATGAATGTGCACAAAGCAGGAGACAAATTGGACCACTTTTCTTGGGCTTTCTAAACAAATGGTTCTGAAACATCACTGAATGTTAGCATCATCTGTCAAACAAACAAACAAACAAACAAACAAAAACTCTATCCATACAGAAAATTGCTCATTTGTGTGTCTTCTTCCAAAATTGCTAAGGAACAATTGCAAATAGTTTTACTACAAAAAGTATTTGGTGTCCTAGATTGTTAATTAGCTAGGTTTAAACACCATGGGTTATGTGCATGTATCTTTACATTGTGTTGTATAGCATGCATATAAATAATATTGGTTTTTCAGTTTATAATTTTTAAAAATTCCATCCTGATGTGGTCTGGGCTGTAAGTAATGCTATTACAACTTTCCAGGCAGCTATCATACTCAAGATTGAGACAGCTATTGATATATATGATGAAGTAAGCTCTTGGTCAGCTAGACTGATAGGTTTTTTTTTTAATCCTTACCATAAAAATTACACATTCAAGTCACCAAGTACTCACTGATAAGAACAAAATATCTCTTTTCCCATCAGAAAGTGAAGACTAGACAAATCCCATTTTTAGTTTTCCCTTAGTTTGCACATGTAATTTGTGCAAACTAATTTGAAAGCCACTCATTATTTGGTCTGATTCCTAGATGGCATTTGGCAGGCAAAACCAGTTGGCTGATATTCATGGTCATTGAAAGAAAGGGACACCTGCTTCCAGACTTACCCTGACCCATTATAACCTGGCAGCTTCCAGGACTCTGCCCCACTCCATCTGCTTAAGCCCAGGGAAGGCCAGTTTCTTTGAAAGGCTGGCAGCCTCTGCTTTAGATGCAATTACTAATAGAGATTGCTATGATGAAACTTAGGGTTTTTTTTTTTAATGGTATTTTCAGATAAGTCAAGGGCAAATTATAATGCCGTCTCTACAGTGTGTTGGAGCCTGTGTCTTTAGAGGTGTATTCACTAATCAGAGGCAGCCCCTTCCCAGAATAGAATCAACATGGAAGAAGGTGGGATAACTGCTGCTAAGTCAACTTGGCCAACCATGAGCTATTGATGCTGCAAGCAAATCAGAGACTCACTTTCAGTGGCCAAAATGGGAATCTAGTTCAGCTAATCAGTCTAGATCAAAATGTTATGCACTTGGCCCATGAAAAATAAAAATTCCTGGTGCCAATGCCCTACCAAGGCCAGAAACAGACAGAAAAAGCTTGGGTTCTCAGATGGCGCTTGAACAGGGCCACCTGAGTGTATTTCCCATGTGTTAACTAACTCTGCTTTTCAATCCCATGGTTCTGTTTGCATCAGTTAGATATGCTAAACAGATTGCCCTTTCTAATGATTGTTCAGCTCATTTATTTGCTGTGCCTGGAGGGTCACAGTCCTTCTGAAAGTTATTATGTTTCTTGTTCACTATCTTCCACAGCCTTAAAGCTTATAAGTCACAGACATGAGATTTTATGTGGACATGATGTTACAGGGCTGGAGCGACAGCTCAGACAGTAAAGTCTTTTCCATAGCAACCAGAGTTTCCCTAGGATCCACATAAAAGGTGGACAGGGTGCACATTGATAACCCCAGTACTGGGGCCAAAGTGGGGCAGGGAAACTGAGTCAGGAGGACTCCTGGGATTTTTCTGACCAGCCAATCTTGCCAATTAGTGAACTCTACATTTAATGAGAGGACCTATCTTAAAAAATAAAGTGGAAATGGATCAAGATAGACACCTGATATCAACACCCTCTGATTACACACACATGTGTGCACATCACAAACAAAAAGCCCATAACACTATTTTTGCTGTAATATATTTTAAGTATTCAAACTACACTGTTATTTCTCAAGGCACTTTGTTTTATGCATATTATGAAACATTAGTATTTATTATGTGAAATCTTGCTCTGAACTTGATGTTATCTATGCTGCTTCATAGGGCTTACTTTAAAATAAAATGTAATTTTATGTAAGCTTTATTTGTCAGTCTTAATATGATTGACTAACTTCTGCTTAGGCTTTATCACAGGAGGTCTCTTCTAACAATTCGCTTCACAATTCATTTGAATCTTTTCTATATTGATGCAAATATGCTGTTCCTATTTTATAAAGGTGTATTGCTCTGTGATTCAAATATAACAAAATTCCTCTCATCTATGCCTGGAGAACTATAACTATGACAGTGTTTGTCTATCTGTCTGTCCGTCTGTTTTACAGGTTTTATTTGCCACATGGTTTGAGCATAGATACAGATGGAAATTATTGGGTCACGGATGTGGCTCTCCATCAGGTGAGATTCCTGCTTGGCAGTATTAACTTAGAAGCAAAGGCATTTTAATTTTCAAAATGTTCTGAATTTCATCAAAACTTTTTCTATGGCAAAAAATATAGTAACAAAAGAGTGGAGCAGTCATATCTTAGTAAGTTCTGTGTGCTGTTTTGGAGCAACATAGACTCCATGGCTTATACACAACCAACAAATTCATTTCTCACAGATCTAAATTCTGGGTCCCTAAGATCAGGGTCCTCACACAATAGGGTTCTGCTGTAGGTCCTCTCCTGGGTTTCAGACAGGCCTCCTTTCAATGTGTCCTTTCCTGAGGAAGGACATGAGGGCAAGTTCTTGTGTCTCCTCTTGCACAGACAGCAACCTTTCTCCTTTGGTCTCACCCTGACAGCCTCACTCCTTCCAGCTCCCACAAGAGAAATTAGGATTCTGATGGAAGAATTTAGAAGACACCCATGTTTAGCCTGTATCAATCTTCACTTCAGCATTTTTATTTTTGAGCTGTGCATGTGTAACGTGGTATTAGGTCTCTCTTCTCCCTTGGGCTCACAGAGCTCTGACAGCCCCATGTGGAGCTTCCCTGCAATATCTTCAGGGCCCTTCCCACGCCCTCTTCCCTTTCTACATGGCCCACTATTTCCTTTGTCGTTAGATCTTATTTATTTTTTCCTTCCTTTCTTGCTTTAATTCTTGCTTATGTTTCATGATTTCTTTCCTATGCCAACTGAATTTTCTACAAATTAAAGCAAAGTCTGTAAGAAAAGTCAAATGTTTGTCCTTTCCAAAAGATACTCGATTTCAATCACAGAATGGTATAATGGCTTCACACCCACATAAGATAAGCTTGTTAAATGTAATAGTGATGATGCAGAGCTAGGAAAAATAGAAAAGCAAACTCCTGAGCTTCAAAGACTTAGACAAGAGTCATTAACATGTTCTCTCGAGGAATTTCAAACACATTCTGTGAATACCTATGCCTCCTGTGCTGTGTGATCTGGGTCAGACTGGCTGAAGAAGACAAAATGGAGGTGAAGATAAATAGTTTCTTATTTGCTATTTATTAACTAGAAGGCTTTGGGAAAATAACTTAATTTTCTTACAGCTAATTGTGAAATGAGAATTCTACTGCATGATCTCAGGGGGGCTGTCTAGTTTTAACAGCATCTTCTTTTGAATAAGAAGAATATGTCTTCCCATACTCTCATTACTTGTTCAAATGTTCCTTATCATGCACGTGTGTGTCAAAGATAATTATGAAAAATAGATAAAGCTTTTGTTGTTGGGATTTTTTTTAAAGGTGTTCAAATTGGACCCACATAGCAAAGAAGGCCCTCTCTTAGTTCTGGGAAGGAGCATGCAACCTGGCAGTGACCAAAATCATTTCTGCCAGCCCACCGATGTGGCAGTGGAACCCAGGACTGGAGCCGTCTTCGTATCAGATGGTTACTGCAACAGTCGGATTGTGCAATTCTCACCAAGCGGAAAGTTCATCACCCAGTGGGGCGAAGGTACCCGTTACCACGCTTGCTCTCCAATCAGAATTCAGTGTCAGTAGGACCAAAAATCAGACATGGGTTTGGTTGTCATCCTGTAGAGTCTGTAATGTTTCTGCATGTCATAGATATACATGGCTTATTTTCATGAATTTGGAAATGTATAGAGCTGTTGCATCAGATCTTGAAAGACCTCAGGAATGGTGAAACTGGCTTTTCATTGTCCTGTAGAGTCTTCTGGGAACAGTCCTAAGCCAGGCCAGTTCAGTGTTCCTCACAGTTTGGCCCTTGTGCCTCATCTGGACCAGTTGTGCGTGGCAGACAGGGAAAATGGCCGGATCCAATGTTTCAAAACTGACACCAAAGAATTTGTGAGAGAGATTAAGCATGCATCATTTGGAAGGAATGTCTTTGCAATCTCATATATACCAGGTATTTCATTGTTACTGTATGCTTTGTTATGTCCTATTCTGCCCTGAGCAATTATTGTATTTAATGTGCTTCTTAAATAACTTTTTTATTAGTCAGCAGAAGATGCCTTATATATCAGATCTGAAATATCTTATGACTATGACTTTGTAATATCACTTGAACTTAAATGCACTATTCCTTTTGCAGAAATAATGGATTCCAAAAAAAGTTACCAGCTGTTTGTACTGGGTTTAAAGTGTTCCCAAACACTGATTCTTCTTTACTTATAATCATCTCATCTAGTTATTAAATAATTAATATTGCCTCCACACTATCAAGAGATGTTATATATCTAATAAAATCACATTCAAAATACTTCTGTTTCACATTTCTTGAAAAAGGTCCTGACTGTCTTGGGATTTTGTTGCTGTGAAGAGACACCATGGCAACTCTTAAAAAGGAAAACATTTCACTAGGGCTGGCTTAAGCTTTAGAAGCTTATTCTGTTATGGTCGTGGTGGGAAGCATGGCAGTATGCAGGCAGACGTGGAGCTGGAGAGGTGGCTGAGAGCTCTACATCTGGATCCACAGGCAGTGGGAAGAACAGAATGACAATGAGCCTGGCTTGAGCATTTAAAACCTCAAAGCCCGCCCCCAGTGACACACTTTGTCTAAGAAGGCCACACCCATTCCAAGGCCCCATCTCCTAATAGTGCCTCTCCCTGTGAGCCTATGACAGTCATTTCACTCACCACCACAATGGCTAACTTACTTAAAACAGAGAAAAAATGTAAAGGAACAGGTAAATGTAAACACCAGGAGAAACAATCAATAAAATCTTGATGTCTTTAACTTTTTATGTAAACTGTAATGGTTTTAAAAGATTTCAAATGAAATTTGAAAATAAATTCAAACTCATAAAATAAAATATGCATAATTCACATGGCAAAATAATTTACCATAATATTTCTCTGAATATGCATTAAGCCCCTTAATATTTTAAGTAAAAGTTTATATATATCTTGGGATACATTATAAAATATATCTGGCTTTGTGTTGGCAAGCATTAACTATACTGTCCCCCATTAATATCTACACATCTTATGCCACTAGGGCATGAATTCAAAGGGTCAGGCGACTGGATGAGGAACAAGTTTGTATTCCCTAAGAAATGTGCAAAAATAAATAAAGATCTTCATTAATGTCAACAAAAGAGACATTGTATCGTTGGCTTTACTTCATATTCAAAGAATTAATTTGTCGAGAAATTTCAATTAATAAGGAAGGTGATTAAGTAGGTATAATATTTCTTTAATCTGGAAAAAGATAAGAACTCAAGTTAAAAACAGAAACTCAGTGAGAGCCAGTGTCTTCACAATATCCTGTAGCAATTGTTTATGTTCAGACTGGACTGTGTTTTAGGAAGTATTCTAAGAATCTCTACGATCCTTTTTAAAGAGATGAAAATATGTTGACCATGGGTTTGGCATTACAAGCATTTTTTAGGCTTTGCAATTCTTAGGCACAAACAGAACCCATGCTTGCCGGGCAAACACTCTACCACTGCTCTACACTCTCAGACTCTTCTATTCTTTAATGTGTTCTTTGAAAATACAGTCTGCAGACCTCTGAATTACTTAAGACATCACCATTTCTATTATTTCATTACATACAAAGAGATGTAGTCTTACTACAAAGTGTGTTGATAGGAAGGGCCTTACTTTTCTTCCTGTGACAGTTTGTCTTTATCAGTCTAAAATATAGATCTCACGTTTACACGCAGGAGTAGTCTAAAATCAGATTATTTCTTCTAGACTGTAATTCCCTTAACTGCTTTGCATTCTCCTCCTACTCTTGCTCTAGCCAGATAGATATTACATAGTTTTCAAAACATAATCAGATGCTCTGAACTGATTAGCTTTGATAACTTAGTTTCCCCACTCCTACTGTGGATTCCTGTTATATCTAACCCTAAATGCCAGTCTACATGTACAACAGTAACTGTATATCCTGACTTCTTAATGCCCTCCTAACTGGAGCAGGCTCTCCAGCTTCTTATTTTCTTATACACAAAGGTTTATTATCTAATCTGTTTGGCCCACATCTGATAACTCACTGCTGAGAATTTTTCATCATTGGCAAACTGAGGGACCTGGTTGACCCTAACTATATTGCTTATGTAGATGATGTGCTTCTATTTCAAAGTCAATATTAATCCATATTTTAAAGAAAGACTATGCCTTTTTGTCACAGGTTTTCTCTTTGCGGTAAATGGGAAGCCTTACTTTGGAGACCAAGAACCTGTGCAAGGATTTGTGATGAACTTTTCCAGTGGGGAAATTATAGATGTCTTCAAGCCAGTTCGCAAGGTATGTTCACACACTGCCTAGTTGAGTTTTTATAAGACATTTAAAATAAGAATATCAATATTCAGTTTTTAAACATAGAAGATGTGCCAACTTTCTTGGATAAGTGGATAGTCATATCTTGTCATGATATTTACTTAAAATAAATGTCCTTGTCTTTACCTAGACTGTCCATATTTCCAGATGAACATTGGCCTTCACAGTTCTAACCTTGCAGTAGGATTGGCATACGATGGCAAGCTTAAACTGACCATACTTAGCAAGTCAATATAGATGCATTGACTGGCAGATGATGGATGGACAGACAGATATTGTTTTCCTAGTTTTATTCAAGTAGTGAAGAAATCACATTGTAAATGTACTATTATAATTCTCTTTAGCACCAGCAGGCAGCTCATTTTTTTGTTGTTTTCTTTTTTCTTTTTTTTTTTGTTATTGGTAGTACTAAGACTTTAAAAAATAACAAGAATTGAACACAGTGTTTTGTAGAACCTGTTCAAATTCTAAAGACTTGGCTAGGTGAGTGGTTAAAGGCTCCACAGTAATTTGCCACTGTCTATTTTAACAGTACTTTTTACACACACAGTGACCACTGCTAACTGTTCCACGAGATTCTGTCTCCCCACTGTACTGTACACACAGAATAATTGTCAGGGCGATGACAGTATCCACACACACTGCAGGCATGTGCCAGGGGTGCATCATCTGTAGAAAAATCAGCCTGCTAAAAGGCTTTGTAATTATATGAGGTCCCATTTGTCAATTCTTGATCTTAGAGGATGAGCTATTGGTGTTCTGTTCAGGAAATTTTCCTCTGTGCCTATATGCTCCAGGCTCTTCCCCACTTTCTTTTCTATTAGTTTCAGTGTATCTGGTTTGACGTGGAGGTCCTTGATCTACTTGGACTTGAGCTTTGTACAAGGAGATAAGAGTGGATCGATTTGCATTCTTCTACATGCTAACTGCCAGTTGAGCCAGCACCATTTGTTGAAAATGTTGTCTTTTCTCCACTAGATAATTTTAGCTCCTTTGTCAAAGATCAAGTGACCATAGGTATGTGGGTTCATTTCTGGGTCTTCAATTCTATTCCATTGATCCACCTGCCTGTCGCTGTACCAATACCATGCAGTTTTTATCACAATTGCTCTGTAGTACAGCTTAAGGTCGGGGATGGTGATTCCACCAGAGGTTCTTTTATTGTTGAGAATAGTTTTTGCTATCCTAGGATTTTTGCTATTCCAGATGAATTTGCAAATTGCTCTTTCCAAGTTTGTGAAGAATTGAGTTGGAATTTTGATAGGGATTGCACTGAATCTGTAGATTGCTTTTGGCAAGATGGCCATTTCCACTATATTAATCCTGCCAATCCATGAGCATGGGAGATCTTTCCATCTTCTGAGATCTTCTTCAATTTCCTTCTTCAGAGACTTGGAGTTCTTGTCAAACAGATCTTTTACTTGCTTAGTTAGAGTCACACCAAGGTATTTTGTATTATTTGTGACTATTGTGAAGGGTGTTGTTTCCCTAATTTCTTTCTCAGCCTGATTATCTTTTGTGTAGAGGAAGGCCACTGATTTGCTTGAGTTAATTTTATATCCAGCTACTTTGCTGAAGTTATTTATCAGGTTTAGAAGTTCTCTGGTAGAATTTTTGGGGTCACTTATGTATACTATCATATTATCAGCAAGTAGTGATAACTTGACTTTTTCCTTTCCAATTTGTATCCCTTTGATCTCCTTTTCTTGTCTAATTTCTCTGGCTAGGACTTCAAGTACAATATTGAATAGGTAGGGAGAGAGTGGGCTAGACTTGCCTAGTTCCTGATTTTAGTGGGTTTGCTTCAAGTGTCTCTCCGTTTAGTTTGATGTTGACTACTGGTTTGCTATATATTGCTTTTACTATGTATGGGCCTTGAACTTCTAATCTTTCCAAGACTTTTATCATGAAAGGGTGCTGGATTTTGTCAAATGCTTTCTCAGCATCCAATGAGATGATCATATGGTTTTTTTTTTTCCTTTGAGTTTGTTTATGTAGTGGATTACATTGATGGATTTCCATATATTGAACCATCCCTGCATACATGAGATGAAGCCTACTTGATCATGATGGATGATCATTTTGATGTGTTCTTGAATTTAGTTTGCAAGAATTTTATTGAGTATTTTTGCATCGATATTCATAAGGGAAACTGGTCTGAAGTTTTCTTTCTTTGGTAGGTCTTTGTGTAGTTTAGGTATCAGAGTATTTGTGGCTTCATAGAATGAATTGGGTAGAGTGCCTTCAGTTTCTATTTTGTGGAATAGTTTGAAGAGTATTGGTATTAGGTCTTCTTTGAAGGTCTGATAAAACTCTGCACTAAACCCATCTGATCCTGGGCTTCTTTTGGTTGGGTGACTATTAATGACTGTTTCTATTTCATTAGCAGATATGGGACTGTTTAGATTGTTGATCTGATCTTGATTTAACTTTGATACCTGGTATCTGTCTAAAGAATTATCCATTTCATCCAGGTTTTCCAGTTTTGTTGAGTATAGGCTTTTGTGGTATGATCTGATGATTTTTTTTTAGATTTCCTTAGTGTCTATTGTTATGTTTCCCTTTTCATTTCTGATCTTGTTAGGATACTGTCTGTGCTCTCTAGTTAGTCTGGCTAAGGGTTTATCTATTTTGTTGATTTTCTCAAAGAACCAGCTCCTGGTTTGGTTGATTCTTTGTATAGTTCTTTTTGTTTCCATTTGGTTGATTTCAGCCCTGAGTTTGATTATTTCCTGCCATGACTCCTCTTGGGTGAATTTTCTTCTTTTGTTCTTAGAGCTTTCAAATGTACTGTTGAATTGCTGGTGTATGCTCTCTCCAGTTTCTATTTCGAGGCACTTAAAGCTACGAGTTTTCCTCTTAGGATTGCTTTCATTGTGTCCCATAAGTTTGGGTATGTTGTGGCTTCATTTTCATTAAACTCTAGAAAGTCTTTAATTTCTTTCTTATTTCTTCCTTGACCAAGTTATCATTGAGTAGAGTGTTGTTAAACTTCCACTTATATGTGGGCTTTCCATTGTTTATGTTGTTATTGAGGAGCAGCCTTAGTCCCTGGTGACCTGGTAGGATGCAAGGAATTATTTCAATCTTCTTGTATATGTTGAGGCCTGATTTGTGACAATTATATGGTCAATTTTGGAGAAGGTACCATGAGGTGCTAAAAAGAAGGTATATCCTTTTGTTTTAGGATAAAAAATTCTATAGATATCTGTTAAATCTATTTGTTTCATAACTTCAGTTAGTCTCACTGTGTCTTTGTTTAGTTTCTATTTCCATGATCTGTCCATTGGATAGAGTGGGGTGTTGAAATCTCCCACTATTATTGTGTGTGGTACAATGTGTACTTTGAGCTTTAGTAAAGTTTCTTTTATGAATGTAGATGCCATTGCATTTGGAGCATAGAGGTTGAGAATTGGGAGTTCATCTTGATAGATTTTACTTTTGATGAATATGAAGTGTCCCTCCTTATCTTTTTTTGATCACTTTAGGTTGAATGTCGATTTTATTCGATATTAGGATAGCTACTCCAGCTTGGGAACATTGGCTTGGAAAATTGTTTTCCAGCCTTTCATTCTAAGGTAGTATCTGTCTTTTGTCACTGAGGTGGATTTCCTAAATGCAACAAAATGTTGAGTCCTATTTATGTACCCAGTCTGATAGCCTATGTCTTTTTATTAGAGAATTGAGTCCACTTATATTAATAGATATTAAGGAAAAATATTGTTGCTTCCTATTATTTTTGTTGTTAAAATTGGAATTCTGTTCATGTGGCTAATTTCTTTTAGTTTTGTTGGAAGATTACTTTCTTGCTTCTTCTAGGATGTAGTTTCTCTCTTTATATTGGAGTTTTCAATTTATTATCCTTTGAAGGGCTGGATTTATGGAAAGATACTGTAAATTTGGTCTTGTCATGGAATACTTTGGTTTCTCCATCTATAGTAATTGAGAATTTTGCTGGGCATTTGTGTTCTCTTAGAGTCTATATGACATCAGCCCAGGATCTTCTAGTTATCATAGTCTCTGGTGAGAAGTCTGGTGTAATTCTGATAGGTCTGCCTTTATATATTACTTGACATTTCTCCCTCACTGCTTTTAATATTCTTTGTTTTGTGCATTTGGTGTTTTGACTATTATGTTGCAGGAGGAATTTCTTTTCTGGTCCAAATTATTTGGAGTTCTGTAAGCTTCTTGTATGCTCATCGGCATCTCTTTTTTTTAGGTTTGAGAAGTTTTCTTTTATAATTTTGTTGAAGATGTTTACTGGCCCTTTAAGTTGGAAGTCTTCACTCTCTTCTATACCTATTATCCTTAGGTTTGGTCTTCTCATTGTGTCCTGAATTTCTTGGGTGTTGGGCTAGGAGCTTTTTGCATTTTGCATTTTCTTTGACTATTGTGTCACTGTTTTCTATGGTATCTTCTACATCTGAGATTCTCTCTTCTATCTCTTGTATTCTGTTGGTGATGCTTGCATCTATGGCTCCTGACTTCTTTTTTTTTTTTTTTTAAAGATTTATTTATTTATTTATTATATGTAAGTACACTATAGTAGTCTTCAGACACACCAGAAGAGGGCGTCAGGTCTCATTACAGGTTGCTGTGAACCACCATGTGGTAGCTGGGATTTGAACTCATGACCTTCCAAAGAGCAGTCGATGCTCTTCCCCACTGAGCCATCTCACCAGTCCCGGCTCCTGACTTCTTTCCAAGGTTTTCTATCTCCAGAGTTGTCTCTCTTTGTGATTTCTTAATTGTTTTTACTTCCATTTTTAGGTCCCGGATGGTTTTGTTCAATTCCTTCACCTGTTTGGTTGTGCTTTCCTATATTTTTTTATGAATTTTTATGTTTCCTCTTTAAGGGCTTCTACTTGTTTACTCATGTTCTCCTATAATTCCTTAAGGGATTTTTTTGTTTCCTCTTTAAGGGCTTGTACCTCTTTACCTGTGTTCTCCTGTATTTCTTTAAGGGAGTTATTCATATCCTTCTTAAATTCCTCTATCATCATCATGAGGTATGCTTTTAGATCTAAATCTTGCTTTTCCAGTGTGTTGGGGTATCCAGGACTTGCTGTGGTGGGAGTAGTAGGTTCTGATGATGCCAAATAGTCTTGGTTTCTGTTGGTGAGATTCTTGTATTTGCCTTTATCCATCTGATAATCTCTGGTGTTAGATGTTCTTGCTGTCTCTGGCTGGACCTGTCAGCCTGTATCAGCACTTCTGTGAGATCAGCTCTCTACCCTGGTAGGGCCTGTGTGCAGCAGGCTGTGGATCAGCCATCCCTCCTGGGTGCAGATGGATGAATGAAGGCTGCAGCTTCTGTGGCCTGTGCCTCCCAGCTGGTCCCACCTGAGACCCAGGGTCAAAGCACTCCCTGGAGAGAAGCTCTCCACTTGCGGGAAAGGTGTGCAGAGAGGGTTGTGGATCCACTCTCCCTCCTGGTTGTAGGCAGAGGTAGAAAGGATCCAGTCCCAGCTATCCTGCCACTTCTGCTGCTTGAGCCTCCTGGCTGGTCCCTTCTTAGAATGTCAGTGGAGAGAAAATGGTGATCTCACTTGAGACCTGGGGTCAGAGCACTCCCTCTACCATGGCAGTCTTTAGAAACATTTACATCTGAATGTTTGTTCCCTCTTAATGTTAGTGTAAGGGTAATAAGTCAATAAGACTAATAAAGATGGTTTCATTCTTCTGTATGGACACTCAGATAACCTAACACCATTTGCTGAAAATACTCTCTTTTCTCCTGTATGTATTTTTGGCATCTTTGTTAAAAAATGAGATGGCTGTGATGGTGTGAGCTTAAGTCTGGGCCTTCTGTTCTATCATCTTTCTTTTCAGTGAACACCATTGGAGACAGAGGCACGGGACTGCTCGAGGTGCCCAAAATAAAGGTTAAATGACAGCAATAACACTTATGTCCCCACCTCTAAGGCTTAGGGAATGCTGCCAACGAGGGAGCAGAAAGAGCTAGGGGATAGGTAGAGGGGCTAGGAAATATATCCGCTGGGCATGAAATGGCTCTTCCAGTCATAAGCCCAATGCTCCTGTGCTTGTCTACACAGGCTACTCGGGAATTGGCCCATCCTCAGTACTTAAGAGTACTGTCTGCTTCTGCAGAGGTCCTAAGTTCATTTCCCAGCATCCACATTGGTGGCTCATAACCACCTGTAACTCCCCGTCCAAGGACATCGTGCCCATCCTTGGCCGCCTTGGATGCTGTGCTCACATAAACATACCTACGCTCAGACACAGATATAGAAAAGCAATTCTGATATAATAAAAACTTAATCTTAAAAAGCAGAATGGACCTGTTTACAGCTAAGCATAGATGGAGCAGCTTCATCGCCACTATTGGTGCCCAACTGCTGATTTAGTGGCTACTGATGAATTATGGGAAACAGGGCATTACTGCCATCAGCTGTGTAAGCACTCATGTGTCTGCCAGGCTCCAGTGGAGAGTTCAAACCCATAGCTACATAGGTAGCCCTGACTAAACTGATTGTGTCTCAAAACAAAAACAGATAAATATGGTAAATATGGAAAGGGGATGTTAGTGAAGGAGAGATGGTGGGAGGGATATGAGCGAGCTTGAGGGCAAGAGTAACTCAAATGCATAGGACATATGTATGAAAATGTCTGAGGAGGCATTCAATAATCAGTCTTTTAAAGACAGGAAAAACATGAAAGAGAAAGTAAACACAAATAAGTCACAAAATACCAAGTTCAACTGCCCTGAAAGAAAAAAAAAATACACAACTTAAGAATTTTTAGTTTTTAAAAGAATGCCAAGTCAACAGTGCAGGTCTTCTTCACTCTGCTCAGTGTCTAGAACTGTGTCTAGCAGTCAAGACGTCATGAACAACTGCTGTTGGCTAGGGTGGCTTTGGTGGGAATTAAGGTCACTTTCGTTTGAGTCACATGCCGTGCCCAATTTTCTGCCGTTCTGTAATGGATCTAAGTACAGCCTCATCCCAACAATAAATGTCTTTGCATTTGGCAGCACTTTGACATGCCTCATGATATCGTGGCGTCTGAAGATGGAACTGTGTACATTGGAGACGCACACACAAACACCGTGTGGAAGTTCACCCTCACTGAAAGTAGGTTGGACTTTGTTCACTTGTTCATTTTTATACTATTTCTGTCTGTAGTTCCCATCTGTTATATTGTTTAAAATGGGAAACAAAAACATTTGCTTTTGATCTCCTTTTTTTTTTTTAAACATTGGGACTAGGAAACAGGGATATAAGGGAGTTTGGATTTGGGGTTCAGCACGTGTCTGACGTCTTCGGCTTTCTCTTCCTTGTACTACAAAGGACAGAGAAATGAAGAGTGATGAGAGTGGAAGGAGGAAGGGATGGGGTCCTTATTTGGTATCTATTTCAGGGATTAAATACGTTTTTAAATGTAGAGAGAGGGTTTTTTTTTTCTTTTTCCTGGCAGTCATTGCCTTGTTTCCAGAGACACTCCACAGGAAATTTTTGATGTGTGAAGTAATGTCTGTTACATTAAAAGCCAGTGTTACTTCCAGCTTGGTTACAGAAGGAAGAGACAGCTTTGGCAAGTCAGAGGTTGACTTGCTGCCACAAGATATCACCCCATGTGGCTCTCTGTAGTGCTGTGCTTCAAGGAACAACAGCATCCTTCCCTGACACTTAGGCCTCAGAATCTAGCCAGTTAGTGTAAAATTGCTAGGTTTTGGAGTTGGGGCTGGGGAAGGAGATTCAAGGGAACACTGGAATAGATTACTCTATGTTAGGCTTATAGAGTGGTTTCAAGGGGACATGGAGCTGGATTATTGAGAAGTAAGGCGTTTGTTAGAAAAGTTATTAATGTCACGAATAGACAGAAGAGAGGACCTTCATGACAGACGCTGAAGAGAATTCAGGTCAAAGCACCAGAGATAGACAGAATGGTATGGTCTCAGAAGATAGGAAGTAGAGTCCTTGAGGCAGCAGTGGGATCTGTTATGACTGTCAACAGAAGGGTGAGGTTTCCACAACAGGGATCCCTCAGCCATGCTCTCTGAATCCCAGGCAAGAGTTAGAGGAAAGGGTAGGGAGCAAGATAGATGGCCAAGATCCATTTTAACATTCACTCATTTCACAAATGAGAAAGGGCCCCAGGTTGTCTGATAGCCAAGGACTCACTGTGTCTCAGTCAGTACCTGAGCGTATCTGGCAGAGGAGATTGCTACAGATATTGTAGCCTGAGCAGATGTTGCATGCTGGCACTGTGTTTTTGCTAGAGTGTTAGAATTCTTTCACTTCAGTATGGACATCATTAAAAGTACACTAAGCCTATCCCCTGATTTCAGGCTATAAATCAAAATGTTCCTTATCTGAAGTTCACTGACTGTTTACTTGGCCAAAAACATCCAATACCCAGAAATGCCTTTTAAATATTTTGGAGTCTAAGCAACAGGAGATAGTAGTAATTAGTAAAGAATTTAGAGATGATAAATTTGAGGTTTCAAAAGCTGCAGTAGATAGTTATATTAGGTAAAGGGTTAGTAAGGACATGAAAACGTGATTGATAAAATTATGTCAATAACAGCATAAATTCATGTCATAACAAGGAAGAAAAGTAAAATCAAGTCTACAAACTTCAATCAGATATAATGTACATTTTATGTCTCAATTTGGTCACTACTATATTCATTAACCTTTGAGTTTTGAGTTAATCGCTGAGTGACTTTTAGTATTCTGAGATAAGAACCCAATTAGATTATAATGAACATAGATTCTACCAGTAGGTATCTTGGCAAATGTGACAAAACTGCTCATCAGGAAAAACTGTATTCTGCTCATGATTTCAGAGGGTTCAGGCCTTGGTTGTTTATGAAGAAAATCACAGCAGCAGTGTTGTGTGTCACAAGGGAGTTTATGATCAAGAAGCAAAAAGGGGATAGAGGGATGGGTCACACAAAAACAGCCCTGAGTCTTTTGAGGCCTACCACCTATTTTTCACATTGCAATAAAGCTATCATATCAATTTCATACTGAAAATAACACAGGATTAAACCAGAGTCCTGGTGACCTCAGGACCTCCAGAAGTAACCTAACAGACATGCTCAACCCTGTTTTACAGCTCCTGTAAGGGGTTCATAATCCAATGAGGACTGGAGCAGGGGGGTTGGGGGGGAGGAAGGGCTGCAGCCTAGGCTACCCCAGAAGACTCACTCACCTTTTCCCTGCAAAATCTGCATTCAGCACCTGTACTTTCAACAAGGAACCTGAAAGCATGTGCAAACCAAAATAAAACCAAAGATAGATAATCCTCAAATAACTAATAAGTTAGGATTTTTAGAAAAAGAAAAAATATATATATATATATAGATATACACATATACATATGTACACATGCATATTATTCATATTATATAATATATAGCATATTATATATATTATATAGTATACATATTATATAAAATATTTACTATATCATAATATATAATATATAGTATGTATAAATATATACAAATATATAATGCATATTAAATAAATATTATATCAAAAAATATATATTAAATACTTTTTAAAGATGGAAAAGGCTGTAGAAATACGATAGCCTTTTTATTTCAAATAGCAATTTTTTTGTATTTTTGTAACACCCTAGCGTTAAAAATTTGTCTTCGTCCCATGAGAAGAACTATCAAGGTACAAGCCAGCAGCTTTTTTAAGCTCTACAAGAGAAACAGGAAAAATAATTCGTGTGTGTGAAAATTCTATGTGGTGTGGATGCACCCCTGGTCCCTGATTAAAAAGCAGTACAAAGTAGTATAAAACTTCAAGATAAAAATCCTTCAATATAATCGAGACCAGAATAAATCAGGGAAGTTGGACTTCTGGCCTGGGGAGACTGTGTTTGCAGTCTAGTGTTTAGTCAAATTCATAGAAGACTGCTGTCCTGCTCGGCCCCTCTACTGCTGTGTTAAACACTGACCAAAACTAACCAGGTTAGGCAGTGTGCTTGATTTGTATTTTTATTAAGTCACTGAGGGAAGAAACCTGGAAGCAGGAACTGAAGCAGAGACCACAGCGGGGTACTGTTTTCAGCTTGCTTCCATTCCTTGTCCAGCATGGCTCCTTTCGTAACCCAGAATCACCTATCCCAGGGTGGCGCTGCCCACAGCCAAGCTGATGGAGCAATTCCCCAACAGAGGTTCATTCGTCCAAGGTGACACTTCCATCAAGGTGACAAAAATGAACCAGCACAACCCGTGTTCCATCATGGCAGTGTTCTAGAATTGTCTGACCCTCCCACCCCCAGTGAGGAATTGCCCCCACACACTTCCAAATTAATAAAGGAAAAAGCTCTTTAATTATACCAGGTGACTGGCTCTGGCTAAGGCATAAAAGAGAGCCAGCCTGTAACAGAAAATGTTACCAGTTCATAGAAGTCTTAGATTGATCTATTCCACAAACACTGCCATCCTTTCATTCTAGTCCCCAGCTAAGACTTTGAACAATTTAAACACAGACAGGACACTGCAAGGCTGGCTACATACATTAATGGGAGATTTGCACAGCAAAGATAAGATAGTGTCTGAATTCTTTCTTATGTGCACCAGTGTTGCTGCTGTTACCAAGAGCTGTGACCCAGGATCATCTCGCACGCTTGGCAGAATTGTCCTTTTTCTAGTGACAGCGCCGGGGGTTTGTGGTAGAACAGGACTTAAAGGTGGGGTGACCCTGTGCGGTTCCCATGAGCTGCCCACTAGGATTGCACTCTTTGTTAGGGGAATTGAGCCTCATTGGAGCTCAGTTTGGGCAAATGAACATTAACCAGCAGAAGTGTTTTCTCAGCACCCCTAAGATAAACTTCAGTAATGGCACTGAAGTTTTTTCCTCACAGTTTTTAAGAAGACTGGTTAGTATACTACTTACCTTTCTGTCAGATCTTAGTCAGCACACTGTGAAATTCTACTTTGCATAAATTAATAATCTAAGCAAGCTTATTAATAAACCCCAGAGTAACCGTTTGTCACTTCAAATTTCTTACGCATCAGTAGAAACAGCCTTCACTCTAAGACGTTGTCCAGGTGCAAACCGTGTAAGCAAGGGAGTGGTAAAACCACTGAACTGAGCCACTCCATTCCTTGGGTAGAAAGAAAGATCTACTGGGGATCAAACTGCCAAAGCTATCTCTGGGGCCGGGAACACAGGGAGTAAGTAGTGAAATGGTGGAAAAGCGAGTGGATTGTACCTGACGGTCAGCAGAGAGGGGGCCTTTGACTCACACAGGCTGCTCAGATTAAGTAGGAGTTAGACGCTCTTGTCCTAGATAGTTGACCTTTGCGAGCAGATTGAGGACGTTTCTGGTAAACAGAGATGCCTGAGGAATGTGGAATTAAGCTTCTGTTTACCCAGTAGCAGTCCTCCATTTACCAGGTCTGAGACCTTCTGTTTAGGACATTGTCACCAGCCCTGCCCTCCAGGAGAGGTGGGAGGGAGTGGGCGGGTGGGGGCGTTGCAAACAGAATTTTGTCACCAGTTCTGCCATTTGGACCTAACAAGCAGAACTACCTGATATTTCAGAAACAATGTAATATTATGAATTCCTAAAGGAAGGCCCTATTCTGAGTGACTAAAAACAGTACCTCAACTTACCTGAGAAGGTTTTATAGAGGATTCATGAACTTGACCTCTAATTAGACTTTGGAAATTTATGCAACTGAATAAAACTGGTATCAAGGTTAGGTTTTTAAATGTTCTTTTGGAGGATTCTGATTCTTCTCTCTCCCTGTTGTGCTGTTACAGAAATGGAGCATCGATCAGTTAAAAAGGCTGGCATTGAGGTCCAGGAAATCAAAGGTTGGTCAGAGTCCTTTCTCAACTGTGAAACCAAAGCTATTTTGTTGGATTATTTTTGGGCTCTTGATTGCAGCTTAAAAATTATCAGGCTAAAAATATATACTGTGGTAAATCACTGCTGCTCTCTGTTTTATGCTGAGCCCTTAAGCCTGCATGCCGTGCTTCGGTGTGTGTTGAAGGAAGTAGTCCTAAGGACCTCCTATCATCACTGCTTCTCAGTAATGGAATATGGATGAAGACTTAAGAAATCTATAACCCATGAGCAAGAGATACACAGAAAGGAAAATATGCTGCTAGTCATATTGGGAAGTATTTTTGACTTTATGTAAGGTAGAAAAAAAATGTTTGTATGCTAGAAAAGCCTGCATGAACTCTCATGTACACAAGGGAAAAACCTTAGTGGGTAATTTCTATTTGATAGGAAACCTTGGCATGTCCACCAGCTCTTGTCATCCTCATACCTCGCAGCCAACAAGATGACTGGGAGCTTTGTAAAAGGCGATATAGTAAGCCTGAGAGAAATAACAGGACACCTGGCCTCAGGGACGTCACTGCACACACCCTCACGTCCTCATACATATTGACACACAGTATCTAAAATGAGCTTAGCTCCCGGTGAGTGGCTACTATTCCCATTCAGAATCTCTCTCAAATTCCTTTTCCCTACCTGGAACCAGTTTGAGTTTGTGCTTTTTTCTACAACGTGTAGGCTTTTGACTAGTGTCTGTGTATTAAGGATTCACCATGCTTTAAGTCATAAACCAATTCCATTCTTCAGATTTAACCCTGGGGTGACTGCACTCCAGGCATCTTTGTTTTCTTGCTCATGGAAATAGATTGGAAAGACATGTGAAGAAGCCAGAAGCAAAAGGAGGTTGAGGAAGGCAGAAAGGAAAGGTAGTGGCAGGCTCAGCTCAGGCTCAGCTCAGCATCGTAAGAGCGGAGATAACATTGCGGTGAAAATAAACTGCACTACTTGGCATTTGTAGAGATTCTACCTAAGGGACAATACCGAGTGCTATTCCTGTTCCTCGAATACACGAGTCTTAAATCATTGCTATTTACATAGTATTATTGATGTTATGTTTATCCCCAAATAAGGGTGATATAAGAGATATTGCTGTTAATAACAGCTATTATTGGAATACTCTAAATGGATGATACGAAAATTATTAAATGTAATCATTGTATTAGCCGTGTGATATATATCTTACACATGAGGAAATAAGGATGGCTATCACTAAGGAGACAGGACATGTTTAAGTCAAGTTTTAACTGCAAGTTTGTTTGATGTCAAATCCTGTGCTATTGATACATCAATCCAGTCACTGTAAATTCTTCCAAGAAACACAAGTTAGGAATGATTTGCAGCACATGTTGAAATCTCTAGAATTTTAAATGATTTCAATCTGTGTCTGTTTAAATCTGTTCGACTAAAACATTCTTGATGGTAATATACTAGTTAGCATGTTGAGAATGTCCTGACCTCTGACCTCACCTTGGCTGCTGGATGAAGAGAAAACAATGAATCCATTTGGATAGAAAACCTCCCTGTCTTGTGGCAGAACCCAGAAGTCAAAATAATAAATTTTATTAAAATGTCTGCCTTGAAAGTCCAGTTTTTCCAATCGGGAAAATCCCAACTCAAATGGAGATACTCTGCTCCTCCAACCCAAATAATTCTCATCCTTTTATAGGATTATATGTGTATTACAAAAGAAATACACATCATGCTGGATCTCTAGCGACTATTGCTTATCAAAACTATGAAGCTAACCTTTTTAACAAAGGCCAAAGCAAATTCATAGTTGGCAGCAAGGGTGTTTATTAATTTTATAACTCTAAAAATAAGTTACGTTTGATGATACTTCTCTCCACGAGTGTTCATGTAAGTGACCAATTATACCAAGGTTGCAGAACCACATTTTAAGGGAGTTTCAGAAATAAGTGAAATAGGTTTAAAATTTCAAATAGACTCACTAGGAATAAAATGCATAGCTCACTCCGTCCCTGTGCCTGGTGAAAGTGACAATCGTGATCAGTCTCCAAATAGAGAAAAAGAAAAAGAAAACAAGCTGTCAAGTGCACCGAGCCTCTTAGGCCTTATTGAGGAAAGCCTTTGTAACGGGCTGAGAGGCGAGGGTGGACTGTGCGTGAAAATGCAGCTCCTGGATGCTGCATATAGCTCTCATGTTTTCCGAAGTTGTGTGCTACAGTGTTTTCTAAACTCTTCCTCCTTTGGTTGTATCTGTTATGAGCTAGGTAACAGTTGCTGTATCACCACATTAAGAATGTGTCTCCGTTTCTGTTCATTATTCCAACTGTTTTGATTAAAGAACAAAGTCTGCACGTGGGTGCCAGGGAATGGGGAAGATTTCAGGTCTCTACACACACACCTTGACTTTAGGTCTACACACACACACACACATACACATATTAACATACATGCAAACATGCATGCACTCAGCTCCATGCATGACATCAGTTATAGCACTGAAAGAATCAGTTATAGAACTTAAAGTTAGTGACACAGCAACGAACTTGCTAAGTTCCATGCCACTGTAGACATTTTTGGCTTCCACAGTTCTGATATTTTGGATGTTATCTACTGAAAACATGATCATTCTAACACTTGGAACAAACTGAAATGTCTTTATGATTTAAAAGGTTTTTTTTTTTTGAAAAAAAAAAAGGATAGTCTTAAAATGTCTTATTGAAAAGACAAACAAATAGATAACTAAACAAACTAACAGAGCTATCCAAATGCTGTGTGGTCACCCTCACAAAGGAGCACAGGTAACCCCTCCATTAGGAAGCTTGGCTTTGGAGGAGAAAGGAAAGTGCCTCTTGCCTGCCACTCAGCTTTCAAAACCACGTTTATTTCTGTATGCCAAGAGATGCTTTGACAGCTGCTGGTTTTATAAGACTGCAGGCATTGGTGTTCTAGACAGGCTGTGTGTGGCATCTCATGCACTGGGAGAGCATCGTGTTCTATTCCCCTTTGTCTCCAGAAACTCAAGCATAGGCTAATTTTAGAGTCTTTACACCTCTTCACACCTGTTCACCAGCGATGCTCCAAAATATGGGAGCATGTAATAGAGAAATTTCAGATAAAGACTGAAAGAATGCAATGTGGACTATGTATTATTCGAATGGGATTCCTAGGCTCTTTGGTGGTGTTGTGTTGGATTTTTCATTTTACCTACCTAGTCCCCTTGGAGCAGCAATATTGCTTTTCTTTCTAAGACTCAGATATTTAAAACGAACCTCTTCAGAAAAAAATAGAACCCTTTTAGGACTCGAACATACTTCTGTGTATTTCAAATGTTAGAAAGATCAAGAATTTTTAGTAGATTATATCCAAAGTACCAGAACTGTGGGAGGCAAGAATGCCTCAAGTGGTATGAAAGTTAGCACGTTCATCATCGTGTCTCATCTGCTTCCTATGAATGCTAGGGTGAGTCAGTCTATAACAAACATCATCTGTGGGTCTCTGCACTTAGTATAGCTCAGTCCTGGCTCTGCCTCGTCAATGACACAAGGTGTAAATTGGCATAAGCATTTTTGCAAAAGCAGGAAGTTACAAATAGAAAAGACTGGCTAATAATTCTGCTAGTGTATACAGCTTTCGAATAGAAGCAGACCTTTCTTGTAAAGACAATGCACACATTCTTGAATACCAGGATACAAATATCTCTTGTGATATTTAACCCCATGGTTCCATTTGTGCAACTTAGTTTTTTCTGTTTAAATATGGAACAAGTTTAATATAAAATAATTACGTCTATGTTTTCTATGGTAACAACGAAGATGGCGGAACAGTGGTCAGGTCTGTGAACCAATTCTTTTTCTTCCATGCTCTTCAAATTTTGAGAGCCGGGCAAGTAAACATGTAAAAATGTGGTCTCTGCTTTTGTAAAGAAGAAGGAACAACGTGAAGACTTTAAGGCTGTCAGCAAAATGCTAACAGTAGTGCTTGCTCATAAGCTTTGTGTGGATGAAAGGAGACCAAGGCCAGTCCAGTGCAAGTGCTCAGTGACTGTGGCTGAGATTGGGAAGGAAGATAGCTCAGAACACTGAAGTAAAACGTGTCAGTCCTCCATGCCTTTATATCATAAACTGGACGTGAAGTGTCCTGAAGACACATATGTCCAACAAGCAGTTAAACCATCTGCATGAACAGACATTCACCAATTGTCCTGATTGTGTTCAACCATCTATTCTTGCCAGTTTGTTGAGGGCTGGGGTTCTCTGCAGCCTTCAGTCTATATTGTATTGAAACAGAATCATAAAGTAGAGGATTAAGACTCTGGAAGCCTTTTAGCAGACATGAGTGTAACTTCTCCTGGCTAAATTCTTAACTTGCTCATGACAGTTTGCTATACCCAGAGACCCACATGCTTCTTGGGGGTGGCTCCAAGTCCAGACTCATTTGAAGTCAATAATTATTGCAGCCCCTGCAGTAGCTTCTATAGCTTCATTGGATCTGTTTCTCAATGGTGTGTTAGGCCTGATAACTACCCAGCTCCTCAGAAAGTTGATAAGCTATATTCATTACCAATAAAATTATATATATTGCACTTATACTTTGCTGATAACCATATATAAGACCACAAAAGGACAGTTGATTTTTGTCTTTGGCAGTCTAGAATTAATGTCTATCACTATATGGAGAGTATTAAAACTTCATAATACATAAAAGTGATTCAGAAACTAAAGATATAATGAACCAAATAGTTATTAAACACCTTAGTTTGTGACCCACATTTAAATCTAACAGTATTGTGAAGTAGATTATATAACAGATAACTAACTTGCCCAAAGTTATTCAGCTAGTACACCTGAGCTCAACCATGATTGACTCCAGAATGCACACCAGCTCCTTTCTCGACACAATGAGGTGTGTGGTCTTAACCTTGTAAATGTGTCTTAAACTTGAAAAAATGCCAAGTGATATCTATTTTATAGACTTAAGAGGAAAGTGAAGGTGAATCAAAGGTTACCACTGGGAAGGCGAACACTATTTAGTAGTCATCATAACTGCTATCGACGTCATAGGTGCCAGCAGGACAACATGAGCCCCCACATCCAGTGCTCTCAACAAGTTCTCGGAGAACCATTGTTGATTTGACTGGGCAGGGGTGGGTGAGAGGGCTTGAAATATTTCAATCAGTTGCATACTATGCACTCTTCTTTCCCTGAAGAAGCCGAGGCAGTTGTTGAACCCAAAGTGGAGAACAAACCCACCTCCTCAGAATTGCAGAAGATGCAAGAGAAAGAGAAACTGATCAAAGAGCCAGGCTCGGGAGTGCCTGTGGTTCTCATTACAACCCTTCTGGTTATTCCTGTGGCTGTCCTGCTGGTCATTGCCATGTTTATTCGGTGGAAAAAATCAAGGGCCTTTGGAGGCAAGTAAAACGAGCCCCTTGAATTCAGAACCTGCCTTTGAAAGCATGTCTGGCCTAATTATCATCAGGAACCTCGTCCTGATTTGTCTGTTGGGTTTGATGTAGATTGGTTTACGTGCTCTCTACCTTCTTATGATATTATTGTCTGTGTCTCAAAAGGTGATTACAGTTAATATTGAATATAACGTAGGTCTGGAGCCTCTGAAATGTAGGTAGTTTGATTGTACTATACCTTCTCCCATTGCCTTGTAGCAGTTGACTTAAGCCTAAATCATATCACCATAGGAAGCTGTGAGGTTGTAGGTCCACTATAAATTACCTTGCAGATCAGGGAGAAGGACATACCTGCTAGTAGGAATGAGCCAGCGCTCACAATACTTGGGTTGGGTATCTTGAGACTGTGTTCTTTCCCCATCAGATTGACTCTAGCTTTTAGCTGCATGACATTGGGCAAGTTACTTTATCCCTCTAAACCAGTTTCTTCGTGGATAAAACAAGAGTAAAAGATGAGGTTGTGTAAAAATGAAGTAGCATAGTAATGGTCGATAAGCATTTATCAATGTCGGGGACCTACTATGTATCCAATACCATTAGCAAGTATAAAGAGTAATCTTGGCAATAGAGAAGTAAAAAGACATGACCATTCTCAAGACTGTGCTTCATCCAGAATCCCCATGACCTAACAAACCACTTGGTTTATGAATAGTCTTAAGCTTGAACATTAGCCTTTTCTAACTGAGCAAGGCAGGGTCCAATACCAAAGTCAATTTTTAAAAAATAACTGTCATAGTATAAGCCCTAGTGAGGCTATTCAAGTGATTAATTGATGCCATCCTTATATTGTACCTCTGAGTAGCAACCTCCAGGTCTTAAGGCAAATGTCTATAACTGTATGTGGGAAGGAATCTTCGGGGCAGTGTGGGAGGCAACATTTGGTCAGGAAAGAAAATCTGGTCTTGTTGAAGGTCCTGATAGCCATGGAAGGGACTCGGGTGCCCATGCGAAAGCCTTGGCACACAAGACAACACTGAAACTTGAACAACTGAAGGCTCCACTTAATAAGTTATGGAAGTAAAGATTCTTAGATTTTCCTTAGCTGTTGTATTTACTTCGAATAAATCTTTGAAAACAACATAGTTAACTCTTCCCTGCTCCCTGCCAAAAAAAAGACTATCTGAAACTATCGTAAGTATAAAGAAAAACAGCCAGGAAGCTAATTACACATAAGCTTTAAGAGAGCAGTCGTGTTGGATGTGGTATTTAATGGATGTGCTTAGGACAAATAGCAGTTCTTCACACTAGCAGTTCAATAAAATAATTGTTGAAAAACAAACAGAAAGAGATGAGTAGCTGAAACTCAGAATGCAGGTGATGCAGACCAGATGGTATATAAAGCTGTGATGTGATAACTACAACAGAAATTAGGAAGACACAAAGCCTTGTGCACGTGGCAGGACTCTGGGATACTGAACCCGGAAAAAAGATAAGAAGTAGCTTAGAGAGTCGGTAGAGAGAGGCTTATTTTCCTGTTTGCTCTTAGGGAAATGGCATTAAGCGATATAGGAAGGTAGCAACCCAGGTCAAGCCATAGGAAAGTGCCGTTGTCCCTCCGTGTTTTATTTAGGGACATTGTAACGCCATGCAGTTCTGTTGCATTGAATGGTCGATTAGCCTGCCACTATTTTCTAAGATTTTTTTTTCATTCCCAATGGATTTTATCTTAAGGTATTTTCAAAAACCCTCCTGAAGGATTTCCCTGATCCAACACACCCTGGTTGTGTATTACATTGCTCTTCCAAAAGCAGGCACAGAGCGCACATGATCGGCCAAGGAATGCACTGAGTCGGACATTTGGCTTTCTCACAGTTCTCCTCCTTTCTCTGCCTTGTTCTCTACCTGTCCGCTGCCACCTGCCTTTTAGCTCTCGTCAGGAAGCTGCCCTGCACCCTAATGCTTCTCTAAGCATAGCCAAGGAAGGAAGGAATGAGGAGTCCAAGGCAAAATGTGTAGGAAGAGACATACCACAGGGAGAGCAGGAATCCTTTGGGAGCTCTGCATCCCCATAAAAAGAGAAAATAATTTATCTTGGAGATGGGAGCCCTGGGGGAAGAGATTCGCTCACGGAAATTATTCAGGGTTTCCCTCCATTCCCATTCATTTAAGCTTCAGACCAAGACCAGCATCCAAATCCAAAATAGGATGGTCCTCTGCTGTTGACAGAAAGAGTAAAGCTTGGGCGGTGGTGACGCGCACGCCTTTAGTCCCAGCACTTGGGAGGCAGAGACAGGCGGATTTCTAAGTTCGAGGCCAGCCTGGTCTACAGAGTGAGTTCCAGGACAGCCAGGGCTATACAGAGAAACCCTGTCTCGAAGAGCCAAAGAGTAAAGCTTAACGCAGATATCCCTAAATGGTTGTAATAAAAGCTTCTGATTTTTGTATATAATATTTTGCTAACTTAATCCTATCCCAATAAAAATTGTTGATGTTAGCACAGTTTTACCATTTCATATAATGCACCCCCTTATATGTCACAGATAGGGAGAGATGAATATGATCCCTCATTTCTTGGAGGAAAAAAATTAAAAATTGAGGCTCGAGGCATGATAATGTCAAAATTACGGTTTATAAGAGACACAGACAAGAGTTCACCCTTACGTGCTTCTCAATCTCCACGATTTTCTGCCTTCTTTATGCTTCTCAGTAGCATATAACCCTTTTATAAAAAATTTTAGTCCCACTTGTAAGTTCCCGATTTTATGTTGACCATTGAGCCCTTGGATAAAGAAGGGTGAGAGACACATTTAAATATGGGCTTTTTTCT
>NW_022196896.1:123281026-123282167 GCF_008632895.1 Mastomys coucha
TCAAGTTCTAGACGAGTGCTGGGAAGGTTCCGAGGTATGCCTATGACCTTTCAGAATCTCCGTGCCTGGCTCAGAGTCCGCGAGCGAGTGTCTTGTAAAGAACCAGGCACTGTTTCACTGTTTTGTATTTTGACTCTGAAAATTCAACCCCGAGTGGGCAGTTAGCGTCCCAGCAGAAATGCAGAGGGAAGACCCTGAAGCGTGGGTCTCACCACACACTGCTCAGCTCTGCTTCTCTTTTCCACCGCCTTGCATCTGTTTGTTTGGGCTTTGGTGAACTTCCTGTGGCTGGTACTGCGGTCAGTCGGTCAGTCGGTGCTTGTCTTAGGGAAGATGACCTTTTCACAGAATCGTTGAAATGAAAAGCAGCTCAGGAGTTGCCAGTTCAGGAGAGCTGTGGAGAGCCAGCCTGAAAACGGAGCCGGAATACTCTCCGCAGAAACATCTTCCTGGGGAGCTTAGGAGTTTATTATTTATTTTGATAAAGTCGGTTTAGCAGTATCCATCTGGTTCTGTAAGGGAAATCTCCTTGAATATCATTCTTTTAAAAGAAAAAAAAAAACTCTACCGTCTTCCATTCCCAATTTCTGTCTCTGCTTAATGTTTGACATCTTACAAGGAAACTGACTTGTTTGTGCAATTTTTAACTCTACTGTGGCATTCATTTTTTTTTTTTTTCAGGAAAGGGAAGCGGTGGCTTAAATCTAGGAAATTTCTTTGCAAGCAGAAAAGGGTTCGACCGAGTGAGCACAGAGGGGAGTGACCAAGAGAAGGACGAGGATGATGGAAGTGAGTCTGAAGAGGAGTACTCGGCTCCGCTGCCCACGTCTGCACCTTCCTCCTGAACTCCAGCCTTCCTTTGGTGTAGCCCGAGCGAGGGTTTACCAAAAACCCTTTCCCTTTAGCGCGTGTAGAGTTCTGTGCATTTGGTTGTAAACTGTACTCGTCTGTGTGGGACTGTACACACCTCAGTTCCTTCATTTGGCTCCGTTGGCTTCTGTTTCTGGGTGAGGAGTTTCCTTCCAGTTCACTCCAGTGCCATTGTCTTCATATGAACGTAGCGTAGAGAAACTGCCCTCCTCTTCCATGGTAGGGCTCCAAGCCCCGATCGATGGAAGTTTAGCTCATTTACATTTTTTTC
>NW_022196896.1:123282177-123286523 GCF_008632895.1 Mastomys coucha
AATAGCCCTATTCTCTGCTTGAACACAGTATTCTCCCAGTCCACACCCATTGCCAGTGTCTTTCTTTGGTGCCTTTCCGGTTCAGCATTCTCAGCCTGTAGCAGTAAAAGGGAAACTTTGCTACACGACGAAAAGCTGCTAAATCTCCTTCTATTTTTTTAAAATCACTAACATTATATTGCAATGAGAGAAATTTTAAAAAATCTCTATTTAAATTCTTTTTTTCAAATTTCTCTTCAGTTGGTGTGTTTCCGGGATGTCTTATTTTTAGATGGTTACACTGTTAGAACACTATTTTTCAGAATCTGAATGTAATTTGTGTAATAAAGTGTTTTCAGAGCATTAGCAGTCAGAGTGTATTTTTGTGATTATTTTTTGCATGCTTACAACATTTGATACACATCTTCTAATGATTACACAATTATAAGTGAGTAGAACGAGTTTATCCTTTCAACCAAAAGAAATGTCTTGAGTAAAATTTAGAAGATAATTTTGTGAGACCAAGATAGATCAAAAACGATGGTAACAGTATCTTTACTTGAATAAAACCAGATTCTCTTTGAAACCTCATAAAATGTTTCACATATAGCACACTAAATAATAGAAATGGCTAATAGGGAAGAGTCCTATATCTCAGATGTCAGACACAAATGGGCCTGTCAGCATAGCTCACTACTAGCTGTATTCTCTTAAAGAATTATTTGACCCAGGGTCAAAGGTCCTTAGAATATAGAGGAATCCTCACACTGGCCTACTTTTGGAGATTTTTTTTTTAATGATACATCAACGTAACTTAGTAAGAACCTGGTAACTTCCATTTTTAAAGGATTTGACTCTAGAACACTTTCATCCAATTGCCCACTTGCATTTCAGGCATCTAAATAATTGAAATATTAAGGAAAGGTACTTGCTAAAAAATATTATTGTTTAAAATCTTACTCCTTTGTGACCGGTGATCTGCTTAGGAGTGTTTGTCCACTCCAGTGTTGAGCTCAGCCTCAAGTGAAAGGGCCACTTTTCTGATTCCTGTGTTTTACCTTCAAAAGAAAAGGTCCAACTCTCACCATTTCTTTTGCTTTCCACCACTGGGTGGTAAATACAAGAACAGTGTTTGGATGTTTGTGAGCATGTTCAACTCTATCTTAACACCTGTTAGGTCAACAGCAGGATTAGTCCCGTACTTGGGCTGTGTGTGAGATGGGCTGGCTGGGATGCAGTCCAAGCTATCTGACATGGAACAAGTTACAATACCCCAAACAGACATTATACATTATCAGATACCACCCCCCAGGTACTAAGAATGCGTGTCTCGCTTTTTGAGTTGTTTGCCGATGGAATCCCATAGAGGCCCACTGCACCAAAGACAATAGCCTACTCGCTTTTGTGGCCCACACTCTGGCCATCAGCTCCAATTGCTATGCTTTTAAAATCTGATCCTGTCAGAGCGTTTTTATGGTGAACTAATCGATACAAAGCGATCAAAGTGCTAAAATATAAAGAAACAAGAAAAAGAAAGTCAACCCATCAAAATAGAATAATCCCTACAAGCCCATGACACCTGCTTGTGCACGGCGGATTTGACTCCAGGTTTTCTAGTAGCTCGTGAAGTAATACTTGATTACTTCCATAATTCATGAGTTCATCAAACATTTAGTGCTCTTAATATGAAGATGAGAACAATTGGCCCCCAAGTGTCTTCAGAGGGATAATGCCATGTTCAGTAATTTGAATTCTTCAGTCAAAGACGTAGAGTAGATAAGTAACATTTTGCAGGTCTGTTACTGTACGTGTCTCCTAACATAGATGAGTGGCGTTAGAAGAAGGAAACTCCAGAAAACATGTTTTTCTCAGATGTTATGATGCTGCACTACCTCACCACAAGAAGTCTGCCTCTGTGGCTTACATAAAGGCGGAAGCTAGAAACAAATGACCTACATCGATCCGGGTAGCCTTTCCACTGATGTTGTTCTTAGCTGAACTTTACTTGCGGAGTCAGTTAGAGACTGCTCTGCCTGAGACACAGGAGGGGCAGATCCCAGCCATCAGCTGACAGGGAACTTAAGCACTCTGTTACTCTTTTTCAGACACTCTTATTTACCAAAGTTGGTCTTTAATGGAATATAGCTAGGGGTGATGTCCTTAAAATTTCTGTAGATGAGTCTAACACAAAGCAAGAGTTTAAACTCATTGCCATGAAGAACGGTCATTTCTATCCACCAGTTACAATAGAGATGGGTTTATTTTCCCTAAATTATAGTTTATAGATGATTTGAAACAAAAGAGATTCTGAAATAATCTTTATAAATGTATTCTTTGAAAACTTCATACATGTATGTAATACATTCTGGTCACAACTCTGGGTGCCTTAATTTAGTCCATGTGTAGTACTGGGTATTAAAATTGTATGATTGACTAGTTAAGAGGCATAGGTAAACAGCTGTGCTTTTGTTTTTATTATAATTATGTTGGTCAGAGAATATTATTTGGAGAGGTTAAATTAATGGCTTTCTCATTCACTGAGTTGGGCCCAAATTACTCTATGCATAAAAGTCTTTTGTTCTTAGCTCCTTTCCTTTCTTTATTAAATCAGCATATTCTTTCCAATTTTCCCATGCATCCCTGGACTTTAACCCAAATTCGATAAATCAAACATGTAAGATGATGACAATGAAAGTCACAGACTGCATTAGCATGTACTGGACAGTCCCCTAAACTACAAATCAATGTCTCTGTGTCCTATAGCAATACTTAAACATCAGGGTTGCTAAGAATAGGAATACTCATTTCAAAACACTAGGCCTGGACACATTCCCACAGTTTTTGATTCGCTCCTCAGGTTGTGAACCAGAGAGTTGCATCACTAAGAAACACCTGTGGTCATTTGGATTCACCTGCTCCATCAACCATCCCTAAGAAGTGCATGCACAGAGAGCAGCTGAGCTTAACATGCTATCAGACCAAGTCATAATTCCAAATCTGTGGTTCCAATAAAGTGATACTTTTACTCAGAAGCCCTCCAGTCCAGCACCTCCCAGTCTAGTCACAGAGTTCTCACATGCAAGTTCTTCCCTCCCAGTGTAGTCACAGAGTTCTCACAAGCAGGTTCTTCCCTCCAAGTCTAGTCACAGAGATCTCACATGCAGGTTTTTCCTTTAATTCCTGAACTTTGGAGCAGTGTCTACTTAGCCTTCAGCACTTACTCCACCAGGGCAAATAACTTCAGTGCCCTAAGAACACCAGGGCTCCTGTCAGATTTTCCTTTTAAAAGATAACAAGGAAGTATAAATAGATAACGGAATTATAAAGGGGTAATGGGAAAAGTAGAATATAAAAGATTAAGTGGGGTGGGTGATGGAAGTGCAGGGTAGATGAAGGAGGAAAAGAACTATAGAAAATACCACTAAAGAAACCTCCGAAAATCTATACATAAAAAAGGAATTTAGTGAGAGTTATCCTATAGTTGAGAAGAATACCCCAAATAGACATTATACATTATCAAATACCATCCCTCAAGTACTAAGAATGTCTGATTCCTTTTTGAGTTGTTTGGCAATGGAATCCCATACAGGCCCACTGCACCAAAGATAACAGTTAGTGCTATTGGTTATCCTCCAGAATGTAGTGGTAAGACCCTATTGCTGAAGACAGCACATATGTGAACATACATGAACGTAGAAAAATCTAACTGGTGTTCAACTCAAAGCATCATCCATACTGCCTAATATTCATAGTGCTGGACAGTGCTATGCACCACTGGGGGAGAAAAATAATCATCACTTTCACACAGTATGCACTTTGTGAACTACAGAACAACCTGCCCGCACTGTTGCGATGGTGGCATGAATGTTATCAGAGCACCAACTCTTTGGGGGGCTGGGGTAAGAACTACTCCAAAATGGAAGTCATATATGATGTTAGATTGGGATTGATTGGGGTAGGGGGAGCAGAGATCAACCTCAACAGAAGCAGATTGTCTCTTAATAGGACAGCGAAAGGGAGAAGGGAGCAGAGACTATGAAGATGCATGGGGGACTTGAGGGTTTTATAGGGCAGAAAAGGGAACTTTGAGGGTGGCACATCCCATGTGCAGCTCTGTTTCCCTACAGTCTCAGATTGTAAATCCCAATGGAGGTTTATGTCAACTTCCCTATCAAGTGGTTCCTAGCTCCTAACTGCTTGCAGATGTTATCAGTCAATTTTCTCAGCTCCCGGAGGCTCTTGAAGGTCATTCATTAACCCTTCCTTCACATGAGGACAGATGAAATGATGGGGGTAGATATATCTATAGGTTTAATCTGTGGTGGTCAGATAGGATTCAAGGTGTTATTTCTTTTTTTTTTTTTTTT
>NW_022196896.1:123287459-123329041 GCF_008632895.1 Mastomys coucha
GATTGTTCTGGCAGCATGTGTATAGTAGAGGATTGCAAATTCGATCAGCAATAGGAGGAGAGAACCTCAGCCCTGTGAAGGTGTTATTTCTTGTACCTGTTGAGACTTGCTTGAGATCTTTGATGGTTCGTATATGCCCCACCCAGGAAGTGACACAATTGGAAGGTGTGGCCCTGTTAGAGTAGGTGTGTCACTGTGGGTATGGGCTATAAGAGCCTCATCCTAACTGCCTGAAGTCAGTATTCTGCTAGCAGCCTTCAGATGAAAACGTAGAACTCTCAGCTCCTCCTGCACCATTCCTGCTTGGATGTTGCCATGTTCCAACCTTGATGATAATGGACTGAACTTCTGAACCTATAAGCCAGTCCCGATTAAATGTTGTCCTTATAAAAGATGCCTTGGTCATGGTATCTGTTCACAGCAGTAAAACCCTAAGACAGTATCCAAGTATAAAGTATATTTTGGAGAAAATTCCATGATTATGTTTGAGTGAAATATTCTGTAAATGTCTGCTGGGTGGGTCCATTTGGCTTATGATGTCTTTTAATTCCAGCATTTCTCTATTTAGTTTTTGTCTTTGCGACCTTTCTATTAGAGAGAGTTGAGAATTAAACCACTATCGCTATACAAGGATCAGTATGTGATTTTAGCCATAGTAGCATTTCTCTCATGAAACTGGGAGCCCTTGTGTTTGGTGCATGAATGTTAAGAACTGCGATATTCTTTTTCCCCTCCAGGTGGATCTTTTCCTCTAATGAGTGTGTAGTGTCCTTCCCTATCTCTTCTGATTAGTTTTGGGTTGAAGTCTATTTTGTCAGATATTAAAATGGCTGCACCAGTTTGCTTCTTGGGCCCATTTGCTTAGGGTATCTCCTTCCAACCATTTACCCTGAGGAGTTGTCCATCCTTGATGCTAAGATGTATTTTTTGGATGCAGCAGAAGGAGAGATCCTATTTTTTAAATCAATTCTTTTAGTTTGTATGCTCGTATTGGGGAGTTGAGACCATTGATGTTATAAGTTATCGATGAGCAGTGTTGGTCAGTTCCCCATATTTGACTGTTCTGGCATGGGTATTCTCACCTTCTTTTGGTTGGCTGGTCTGATATTTATTCCTTGTGTTTTCTTGGATGACTGGCTTCCTCAAGTTGAAGTTTTCCTTCTAGCGCCTTCTGTATGGCTGCTTAAATTTGGTTTTTAATCAAGGAATGCTCTTCTTTTTCTGTGATGTATTCCCTTGAAGAAAACGGGATTTTTTTCCCTTTCCCCGCAGCAATGAAAGCACAACAGCTTCTTGGCTACAGGTGGGGCTTCATGTCTAGCTCCTCTCCAAGCTTGGATTTTGTTTGGCTTTAGCTTAGGCAGATCATGTGCATGACGTCACAGTTGCTGTGGGTTCCTGTGCGAGTCTGCCCTGTTGTGTCTGACAAACACTGTTTCCTGGAAGGTATCCACCACTTCCGGCTCTTTCAAACTTCTTGACGCTTTTCTGCATAGATCTCTGAGCTTTGACTGGCACAGATAGACCATTTAGGTCTGCGCATTGTGAAGTCTCTTATTCTCTACGGGTTGATGAGTAAATTGGAGTTTTCTCTACTAAGTGCCATCTGCTGCAGGAAGCAGGTTCTCTGATGCCAGCTGAGTGATGCACTGATCTTTGCTGCAGCAACTATGTCATTAGGACTTGTTTCCTTGTCGTTTTCCATTTAGCAGAATGATATCACAAGGGCCATGATAGCAGAATGATGTTGCTCAAGCCATGACCTATCTAGCAGATCATGCTGCTTCATCTTGCTTTCTTCCCTCCCGTGGATCCTCTCAGCAGCAGCCCCTGCTACACTTCTTCTAGACAAACTCCATCAAGAAATGCCAGCTCCCAATACCAAGAAACACATTGTATCTGGAACACTCAGTGGCAAAACCTAGGAGGCCACCACACTCACCTAAGAAACAGGGCAATAGAATGCAAAGAATAGAATAGCCATCTCACAAAGACAGGACTAGAATTACAATATTCTTACACCCAGATAACTAGACATCAGCACAAAAACGCAATGAATAACCAGAACAATATGCCTCTACTAAAGCCAACAACCCTACTACACAGTAAGCCTTGAGAAATTCAATATAGCTGAACCATAAGATAAGGACTTCAAAATAGACATTATGAACTTGTTTGTAGTTCTTAAAGAAGAAATGAGTAAATTCATTAAGAAAGTCTATGAAAACACAAACAAACTGGAACGAAATGAAGAGTTCAAGACTTGCAAATAGAAAAAGTCCCAACAGGGAAAACTGGAAATAAAAAGCTTAGGAGCTCTCACAAGAATCTCATAGGCAAGCCTCACTAACAGAATACAGGAGAGAGAAGTCGAATACAAGAGATAGAAGAGAGAGTCACAGGCAGTGAAGCAAGATGGAAGAAGTAATTACTGCAGTCAAAGAAAATGTTAAATCAAAAAGAGTCCAGGGACATTATAAAAAGGAAAAAAATCTATAAATAATGGGAGTAGAATAAAGAGAACAAACCCAGGCCAAAGACTTAGAAAATATTTACAGCATGCTTCCTGATCATCTGGCACTTACAGCCTTAGGTGTAGGGTATTTGTTATAGATACATTGACTTGAGATGGACACTGGGCACAACATGACCAGTCGTTCTCTTTGATGAGGAATAATAGTTATATTTATCTGTGGCTATAAGGATAAGTATTTAAAATGCAGTTGGAAATTATACTGGTTTAGAAAAATGGCAACAGTAAGTTCTCCTCTAGGATCTATGACCTCGTAAGTTACAGGTAGTTTTCTTGTTTTTCAATACCAGGCATGATTTCCCTCCTATTGAATTGCCCTTAAATACAATTAGATAGCTCTTTGTTACCCACAGGATATGAGTGCTACTATTGTAGTCTTGGGGATGCCTTGCTATGCTTTTTACTGTTGTGCTTCATAGATTTTAGAGAAGGTATGGCCTTAGCTCAGGCACCTGCCAATGCTCTGAGAACTTTTCCTTAAATGAGAGGAACTCCCACAAGGCCCCACCACCAACTGAAGGACTATAGGCCACTAATGGCTGCTAAGAGATGGAGAATTGGTCTTTTCCAGGGACAAATTCCTCATATCCCAAATAGTCATCTCCAAACACACACTCACACACACACGCACACTCATACTCACACACACTCACACACTCATACTCACACACACTCACACTCACATACTCACTCATACTCACACACACTCATAATCACACATACTCACACACTCACACACAAACACACTCACACACACTCACACTCACTCACACACTCACACTCTCGCACACACTCACCCACACACTCATACTCATGCACACACTCACACTCACGCACACACTCACACTCACACACACTCACGCACAAACTCACTCACATACACACACTCACACTCACTCACACACACTCATGCACACACTCATACTCACACACACACTCATACTCACACACACACTCGCACTCACACACACTCACACTCACACACTCACACTCTCACACTCACACTCACACACACTCACACACGCACACTCACATACACACACATTCACACACACTCACACTCACACATGCACACTCACACACGCACACTCACACTCACACACATTCACACTCACACACATGCATACACACACTCACTCTCACTCACACACATACACACACTCACACACACTCACACATACTCACACTCATACACACTCACACACACATACACACACATAGAACCTGAATTAACCATCAGGTTCTATCTATATACACACAGTGTGAATGTAATAATAATAATAATAATTACTAAGAGTTCATGAATTTGAGAGAGAGTGAAAGGCACCAGAGGTTGAAGGAAAAAGAAGGTGGAGTAGAAATGATGTACATGACGTACTCATGTATGCAAATTTCAAAGTATAATACATTTAAAAAGTGAAAAAGGGACACCGAAGGACTGTCAACACTATACTAGTAAATTAAATATTAAATTTCCTTTTCAGTTGCTTCACTATTATATCGAAGGTCCAAAGGCAGAGATTTGAGTTCTGAACACTGTCGTCTTTACCTAAGCGATGTTGATACAAACAGGTAGCTTCTGGTCAGTAACATAGACTTTCGCCTCAGTGATAAACAAACGGAAGCAAATGACCAGGATGGCCTGGGAGTCAGGGGCTTCCTGTCTAAAGTTACAAATTCTCCAGAGTCATACCAGCCCAGTAGCACAGCACTGTCATCCCTCTCTGCCTCCATTCCCTGGGAACTCCACCCAACCTCTCAACACATGCAGCTTTCCTCCGTCTTCTAGCCCATTCCCATTCCTTTGTCAGCCACCAATACCTGGAGGTACTCTCTACCTGGGAACACCAGGCTGGGAGTCAGTAGGTGGTCTTTATGTTCCCTCCTGTCTTCCATTGCAAATTCCCTAGTATCAGCTGTGCCCGGTAGCAGACCACTTGCTAAGACTTCTCTTCCCACTCCCAGCCTCCATTTCCTGGGGACTCTCTGCCAAATCTTTCAGTGGACCCAGACTTTCTTCTTCCTGAGGACACTCAGTCAGGACTTGTATCCCATATGTTGCCTGTCCCCAATACTTAGAAACAAGATCTATCTAGGACCCCCAGTGACCAAAATTAGCAGGGACTCAATAGTACTCCCTACCAATCAACTCACACCATCACACATCCCTACAATCCAGAGATGCCAACAGAAAGCAAGTGATGGAACACCCACTCAACAAAGACTAGATACCAACACCAAGAATCACAGTCATACTAAACAGAGATGCTTAGACAAAAGAAAACTCCACCAGGAGGACATTGAAATTCTAAGTGTTTATGCACTAAACAAAAGGACACCTGATTTCATAAAAGAAACACTACTATAGCTGAAATCACATATTGACTCTCAAAGTGGCTTTAATACCCAACTATTGGCAAAAGATAGGCCATTGAGGGGGGAAAAAAACTAAACAGAGAATTGCAGGAGATGAATGACATCAGGAATCAGATGGACCTAGGAGATTTTTCAGAACATTTCACCCAAAAACCAAAGAACATACCTTCTTCACACATCTCAGGGAACTTTCTCCAAAACTGACCACATACACAGACATTAAACAAGTTTCAACAGATAACATTGAAATAACTTCCTATCAGACCACCATGGATTTAAAGCTTGATATCAACAACAGAAACAACAGAAAGCTTACAAACTTATGAAAACTGAATTACTCACCACCGAAAAATGAGTCAAAAAAGAAATTAGAACAGACATTAAATTTTTTTAAATGGAATGAAAATGAAAACACAGCATACTTAAGTTTATGGGAAATAATGAAAGCAATTCTAAGGGGCAAGTTCATAACACTGAGTACCTACCTTTAAAAAATGAGCTATCTCCTATCAGTATGTAACTCAATAGAATGCCTGTGAGCTCTGAGACAACAAGAAGAAATAACATCTAAAAGGAATAAACAGCAAGAAATAAATCAAACTCAGGGCTGAATTAATATAATAGAAACAAACAAGGAAATGAATATAAGAAATCAATGAAACAAATTATCGATTCTTTGAAAAAAATCAGTATGATTGACAAACCCTTAGCCAAACTGACAGGAAGGGAGAGAAGATTCAAGTTAGCAAGCTTTGAGGCAAAAATGAGGATATAACAACAGGCACTGGGAATATCCAGAGAATCATAAAGGGCATACTTTCTTCCAACAAATCTGAACTCAGATAAATTAGAAAAAAAGGATGGAAGGAAGGAAAGATGGAAAGAAGGAAAAAAGGAAGGAAAGGGTTTTCTTGATATATTACCTACCAAAGCTAAATCAAGACCAGATAAGCAACTTAAACAAACCTATAACCTCTAGTGATATAGAAGTAATAGTTATATGTTTACCAACCAAAAATTAAATAAATAAATGAATAGATAGATAGATAGATAGATAGATAATAAATAAATAAATAAAATAAGTCCAGGGCCAGAAGGATGCAGTGCAGAATTCTACCAGTCTTTTTCAGGTGAATTGAAATAGCCCACAAAACTAGAAACAAGTAACATTGCCTAATGTATTTTATGTAACAACAATTACTCTGATACCTAAACCACATAAATATCCAAGAAAGAAAGAAAGAATGAAAGAAAGAGAGAAAGTGGAGAGAAGGAGGGAGAGAAGAAGGAAGGGAGGAAGGAAAGAAGGAAGGAAGGAAGGAAAGGAAGAAGAGAGCAATTTCTCTTATGAACAGAGAGGGAAATTTTATCAATAAAATACTTGCAAACCAAATCTAAGAACACATAAAAATGATCATCCAACATGATCAAGAAGGATTCATTCCAGAGATACAGAGATGGTCCAATATACATAAACAGATAAATGTAACCCACCATAAAGACAAAACCATGTGATCATCTCATGACATGCAGAAAAGGCCTTTGACAATCCAACAGCCCTTCATGATAGTCCTAGAGAGGTAAGGGATACAATGGACACACTTCAACAGAGTAGAGATTCCAAGCCTACAGCCAACATCAACTTAAATGAAAACAAATGCAACGCAATCCCATTAAAATCAGGAACAAGTGAAGGCTGTCAACTTTCCCCATGCATATTCAACATAATATTTGCAGTCTTAGCTACAGCAGTAAAACAACTGAAGGAGATAAAGGATAATTAAATAAGGAAGAAGTCAAAGTGTCTTTATTTAAAGATAATATGGGAGTATACATGTATGATAGAAAAAAATTGCACCATAAAATTCGCACAGCTATTAGACACTTTCAGCAAAGTAGCAGGCTAAAAAAATTAAAAAAAAAATAACACACAAAAATCTCTAAGTTCCCTATAAACTAAGGACAAACTAAGAGATCAAGGAAGCAATACCCTTAACCATAGCTCTCGCCGGCTGGAGAGATGGTTCAATGGTTAAGAGCACTGACTGCTCTTCCAAAGGTCTTGAGTTCAAATCCCAGCCACCACACGGTGGCTCACAACCATCTGTAATGGGATCTAATGCCCTCTTCTGGTGTGTCTGAAGACAGCTACAGTGTACTCATCTACATAAAATAAATACATAAATCTTTTTTAAAGACTTATTTAAAAAAATAGCTCTTCCTTCAAATAAAATGTACTGAGAAATAAATCAGAGAGGGGAGATAGACACAAGCCCATTCCTAACCTAACCCAAGTCCATTAAACAACAGCTTGCAAAGGAAAAACTAGTTTTTTCCAAGGGAGTCTCAGTGGACAGGCACCATGCCCAGCAGCAGTTGACCAACACAAACAATACTAAATGGTATTTTTCGTAGGATTTTTCTCAAAATTCTTTGTCTGAGTTTTTTTTAAGGGTACAGGGATTTTGTTTTTATATTGTAGGTTCTGGTTTTGAGGTTTTTATGAGATTCTGTGTATGAGAATTTGTCTCATGTCTGTATGTGTCTTGTGCCTTTTCTTTGACAATTTTTTTTGTTTGCTTGTTTTTGCTTGTTTTGTCCTATTCTGGCTTTTTTCCTGTTTTTTTTTTTTTTTTTTTTTTTTTTTTTTTTTTTTTTTTTTTTGCTTTTGTTTTTGTCTTTCAACATAAATTGAAATTATAAAATAAAAATAAAATTTGAAACAAAAATATATATTTTCAATCCTACTCATTGTGAAACATAAAAGCAAATTAAGGTTTTATTATGAAACTTACAAAGCTCCAGAAACTATTAAAGACAAAGGCAATGATCCCCGGTCTCTCTCCCCTTAGACTCAACAGTGACTAACCCTCTGCCAGTATTTCACATTCTCTTCCTCACATGTGCACACACATACTGATTTCTTTCTTCAGAATTCCTGAACCACTTGAAAATAGTTTGTGAAAATGGATATTTACCAGGATTGAAATTTTAATATGTTAGAATTTGTAAAGACTGTGGGTCTTTATAAATTTTAAAGTTATTTAGTTCTTGAAGATGAATAAGAAAGTAAGGCTGAGGCTTAATAGTGATGTGTATGTCAAGTTGACAATCGGTCAGTTGTACTGGCTGGGTTTTGTGTGTGTGTGTCAAGTTGAAACAAGCTGGAGTTATCACAGAGAAAGGACCCTCCCTTGAGGAAATGCCTCCAAGAGATCCAGCTGTAAGACATTTTCTCAGTTAGTGATCAAATGGGGAGAGCCTAAGCCATTGTGGGTGGTGCCATCCCTGGGCTGGGTTCTGTAAGAAAGCAAGCTGAGCAAGCCATGGGAAGCAAGCCAGTTAGGAACATCCTTCCATGGCCTCTGCATCAGCTCCTGCTTCCTGACCTGTTTGAGTTCCAGTCCCCACATCCTTTACAGCAATGTGAAAATGTAAAATGAATAACCCCCACACATAAAAATAGAAAATAGTTTGTGCTATGAGGGAATTTGTATTACAATTATCCTTCAACAAGCTACATATGAGTTGTTGGAGTCATTTTTGTCACGTATAAATTTTGTATTACACTTGTCCTTCAACAAGATACATATGAGCTACTGTTTATTCTGGAGGAATGTTATCCATAAAATGAATATATATCATGAAAATTGATTTATTAGACTGGCTTGCATGATAGGAACTGAGTAGTACATCAATGGCCATTCACATGCTGGAGAGGTTCAGCACCCAGGAGCTGCTCAATTCTTGAGGCTAGATGTCTCATCAGCCCCAATCTTGCCTACCAGTCATGGAACATTCCTGGAAAGTTGCTGGTCTTTACATAGATGATGAAAAGAAACCAACTCATGATGTCCTGAAGGATGGCAGCATCAGCCACAGCAGCAATGTAGTAGATGCTCTTGCTATTGAGGGATGCAAGAAAGCAGGCAAAAGTGATGATGCTTCTTAATGGGTTTATATCCTGGCCACCACCAAAAGTGTTCCTTACTTTCTGTTAAAGATCTTATCTCGCTGGGTTATCGCTTATTTTCAAGGGAGAGAAAGAAGTATGTAGATAATGGTTCAAAAATTCAAGGCCAAGAGAATATAGTGAGTGATTCAGGAATACCTGATATCTGTATGGGTATGGGCATGGGGTGACCTTCTCTACCTCTATCTTGTTATGTTTTTTTTCAAAGCTCTACTTTTCTTCAAGGTGGCTTCATTCTCTAGAAGATGCTTCCTATTTTTGTTTAAAATATATCTGTCATAAACCTGGGAAAATTTAAAGGCAGTTATTCCTCATTGCTCTCTGTCTTTGTACAATGCTTCAGACACAACTCTATCACCAGAAGAATTCATAACTGCAATAACACTCATGTGTGTGTGATTATAGTATGTAATCCTCACAGGCTTGCAAAGATTTATTCACCAGTCTTTATAGCTCATTCTTTCACAAGTAAAGCTTAACCTTGAAGCCTCTATAAAACCGTCCCCACACATATTGAATCAACATCTGGACAAGTTCATGGTTAAGAGAATGGGATCATTTTTAGTATGTTCAGGCTGATTTACAAAGCATCCCCTCCAGCCTCCCGCCCCATAGAAGTGCTAGACAAGGTCTGGATAGGAAGGACAAAAGTCCCTACTGAGTAGGTAACAAATCTACACTGTAGCCTGGCTGCAGGGCATGCTGTGGTAGGAAAATCCTGTCATTAAGAGCCTTGAGAAATGTGTTGACCTAAGGTGGCCCACCATCTAGAAGGTACATAAAGTATCAATTCATTATATTCATCTCAGTAATGGAAGTAGATCCAGACACCTCACCTCATGGAAGTTAGTGGCAGAGTCCATAGAAATGTGTTGATGTGCAGTGGCAAAGTCCATAGAAATGTGTTAATGTGCAGTGGGCAGTGCATGAAGATAACAAATGAAAAGCGGTGTTGCTATAAACCTATAATTCCAAAGTAACAAATATACTTAGTAACTATTTTAAAACCAAGGCTCAAAATATTTCATTGGTCTCAAAATTACTAGGACTGAATATCCCAATTCCACCCTAAGTATATAAATGTTTTTGTGTTATTTTCACATTTGTGTATACGAATACTATACTTAAATGTTTTAATGTGCTTTTTTCCTTAAATCACCTAAGTAGCCTTGTCACTTTTATATAGATCACAATGGATATCTAGCTTCTTAAAATGTTAATTAATTGATCTGTCACTTATAGACTGACGTTGTAGCAGCAAAGGATGAAAGAGAAAGAAAAGATAAGAGACATCCACAAACAGGTTCCTCATACAGATCCCGTCAAAGAAATTATTATGACCATAGTGAGTGGCTGACATCTAGTGGTAAAACGTGAGAAAAGTTCTTGTGTGGATTTGTACATTCATTAAAAAACAGACTCTGTTAAACAAACTATGGGTGGGTCTGTCTTTAAGAAGAATAATTTCTATTTAGTTGTCCAAATATAATAATATATAATTCACCTGTTTGGTTGTTACATCTGTGTTACCTTAAACATCTGGATATTTGTTAAATATCTGGGAAATGAAATGTTCCATAAGAACTGAAATGAGTGCCCCTGCCCTCTTCTCAGAGTGTCTATCTGGGAAATGACGTGTCCCATAAGAACTGAAAGTGCCCCTGCCCTCTTCTCAGAGTGTCCGTTAGCACACTGTGCCCCTGCCCTCTTCTCAGAGTGTCCGTTAGCACACTGTGCGCCTGCCCTCTTCTCAGAGTGTCCGTTAGCACACTGTGCCCCTGCCCTCTTCTCAGAGTGTCTGTTAGCACACTGTAAAGAACTGAACTGTGCTAGGTTTGAGGACTGAACAGCAAGATTAGCTTTAAGGCTCACAGGTGTCAATGGAGCTAATTGATGATGCTTTTACTCCACCATTTTCAGGCTAGTTAGATTTCTAGATAAATTTATTTTTACCTATGGTTGGATTGCCTTTTATGCTACTAGCCAACAAGGACTCGGTCTGCTTACCTTATACTCAGCTCTATGTAAAATACTATACAAATTAATAATCACAACATGACCCATAACCTTAAAAAATACGTTACTGAAAAGAGATGGTGAATAAATTAAGAAATCAAAAGCTATCTTAGATGGTATATAAACATATTTATATAACAACAGTGTATGTCTTATAATACTTTCCTCAGACAGTGGAGTATGAATACTAGAACTTCCACATGTTAGGATACACTATGTGAAGGTATATCTGTATATTCTCTGTATATTCGATTGAAAATGCTGTACTGGCTAGCAGAGAGCTAAGTACTAGCCAGATCTTGGTATTGTTACTTCTATTACTAGCCACTGTCCTCGTATTTTGTAAATGTTCATCCTTTCTAACTCGCCTATTGGATGAAATAAAGATCTGATGGCCAATAACTGAACAGGAAGTGGAAGGCAGAACTTCCAGCCAGAGCTAGGGACTCTGGGAGAAGAATTTAGACACCACGGGCATAGGAGGTGAACAAGAGCCAAGCAAAGAGGTACAGCTGGCCTGCCACGTGGCAAGATGTAGGCCAAAATTAGCCAAGCTAATGCCTAAGCTTTATTAAATATTAAAAAGACTCTGTCATTATTTATATAGCTGGCAGGTAAGAGAAAGTCATGGTGTAGCCGGGTATGAATTAGGTAAGACTTGACATGAACTTCCAAAGCCAAGCAAGCCTGAAAGAGGACCAGGGGAAAGAGATAAGGCATAAACAACTGGTGACGAGTCAGGTGTGAGGGAGGTGAACGCACTCGTGGAGGAGTGCACTGATACAAATAGAACAATACTTTGGAGATTGTGGACTACTGTTAGGCTCAGAACAATACAGAATGTGTGAAGGATTGTTTTCAGTTAATTCAATAAGAAATAAAGATTCTAATTTTTCCCAACAAATAACAGCAACAAAATCTGATAAAGGAGATGGAGTGAACAACTACAAAGAGCTGAATGAAGTAGGGAAGTCAGTCCAAGGTATAAAAAAATAGAATTCAATGAAGAGATAGATGTGCTGAGGAAAAACCAAACTAAAATGCTCATGAAAATGGAAATCTCAATAAGTCATATTAAAACTCAGTAGAAAGTGTCACCAGTAGAATGGATCATGTCAAAACAGATCATCTGGACAGAAAGACAATGTAGAGGACCATAAGAAGACCAAATCTTTAAATTATGGCCATATATGAAGAATAATGCCACACCAAATGTATATAAAATATTTTCTATAAAATCATAAAAGAAATTCCCTCAAATACTTAGAAAAGGAGATATACATTTGGTTACACAAAGCCTACAGAACACCAAACAGGACATAAGAAACTCCCCATGATGGGCTGGGGAGATGGCTCAGTGGTTAAGAGCATTGGCTGCTTGTCCAAAGGTCCTGAGTTCAACTCCAGCAATCACATGGTGGCTCATAACCATCTGTAGTGGGATCCGATGGTCTCTTCTGGTATGTCTGAAGTAAGTGACAGTGAACCCACATATATAAAATAAATAAATCTTCTTTAAATAAAAAAAGATACTCCCCATGACATATTAATAACATTAAAATCTCAGACTATAGAAAAGGTATTGATGGCTAAGAGATGAGTCAAGCCTCTTATGAAGGTCGACCAATAAACTCAAGATAATTCAGTAAAAACATTTAAAGCAAAAAAAGTCCTGAAAAGATGTTTCCTAATCTATGAAGGACCACAGATGCCAACATATACTATCAACAGAAAACTATCCACTACAATTGAAGGAGAAAGAAAAACTTCCCATGATAAAATGGCAAACCAATGACTGGCCCAAATGGAGACCCATTCCATGGGCAAGAAGTAGTCCCTGACATGATTGATAACTGTAAGGAGCATGTAAGGCCTGAAGGCCAGGAAGGCTAAAATGAAATATTAAGTGACAAAATGAATAAAATGAAAGTGAATGTGTGAAATGGATAAGCATACTGCAAGGCAGTAACCCAGAGTGGAACCCCAGATAAAGACAGAGGGATGCACGAAGCTCAACGTGCAGACATAGATAGAGATAAGCAAAGAGCTTAAAAACCATGGCCAGAAGTGACCAAGTCAGAGACGGGATGGCTTACTAAGCGAATCCACGCTGCCCATTTCCCCGACTCTCGATTCCCCACAAGGCGAGACGAGCTCTCGAATGCTGACTCGCTGACCCGCTGCTGCCTGAGCCTGACACTATCGGGACCCGCCGCCTGAGCCTGACGCTGCAGGGACCTGAAGTCTGAGTCTGACAAGCTGCAACTCGCTGACCTGGAAGTACACATGAAGTGAAGCCAGAGAAGTCGGAGCCCGAGCCTGCGAAGCGGGAGACAGGTGGTATATTCCTTAGCTTATGATGTTAGAATCCCTTAGCTTATGATGTTAGAAGGTTAGGATGTTTGAAATTGTTCTGCTAGTGATACTAGTGATTGCTATGTTATTTTGGTGTGTAATTTGTGTGATACAGCCTGATATAGTACATAAAAGCTCTTTTAGCACCACGTCTGACTTATTGTCTTCTGTCATAATTATTGAGGGTGTCCACCAGCTGAAACCATAGGCTGGTCACCCTAAGTGCTTGCGACAATAACATTCTCTTATGCTTGCAGACAGGAGCCTAACATAATTGTCTTCTGATACGCCTCACCAAACAGCCAATGAAAACAGATGGAGAGACCCACAACCAAATGTTAGATGGAGCTCAGTGGGTCTTGTGGAAGAGGTGGGAGAAGGATTGAGGGACCCAAAGAGGACAGGGACTCCACAGGATGACCAACAGAGTCAACTAACCTGGACTCTTGGAGGATCCTAGAGACTGAACAAACCACCAAACAAAGATCAAGCATAGGCTGGACCTAGGTCCCCCCACATATATGTGGCAGAAGTGCAGCCTGTTTTTTATGCGGTTCTCCCAATATCTGGACCAGGGAGTGTGCCTGAATCTGTTCCCTGTATGTTTCCCTAGCTGAGCTGCCTATCTCGCCTCACTGGGAGAGGATACACCTAGTTGACATTATGTGCCAAGGTAGGGTGATACTCGGAGGAAGGGGAGATTCCCTCTTCTCAGAGGAGAAGGTGAGGAGGGAATTGGGAAAAGATCTGTATAAGGGGGTCTTCGGAGTAGGGGGCCTGATATTGGGATGTAAAATGAATAAATAAGTAAATAAAAATGTGGTTTAAAATAACCTAAAAGAATTTACGACTACTTAACAAGCTCTGACAGAGGACACTGGAGGGAATAAATGGTCTGATGATGAATAAATGGACTAATGATGCCACACTGTAAGTAAACTATACCAGGAAAATTAGCCAAAAGAGAGTTTAAAAAGCACCACAAGCCCACAAACATAACAAAATAACAAGCATTAATATACATCTTTTAAAAATATTCTGAACATTAACAGGTTTAATTTGCTCATAAAAATAGACTAGCAAATTTGATTAGAAAACAAAATCCATCTTACTGTTGGCTCAAAGAAGCAAACACTGCCATAAAAGATATCCATTGCTTGGGGTAAAAAGATAGAAAATGATAATCCAAGCATAACTAAGAAATAAGTAAGCATAGCTAATCTCCTATCTACAAATTGGACTTCAAACCAAAATTACAAAAGAAAAGGTCAGTTCAAATTCACCAGTGGAAGAGTTCAATAAAAAGACATTATAATTCTAAATATATACACAACACACACAAACATCCAATTTCATAAAACTAATACTACCAGACATGTAAGGTCACAGAATCAACACAACACACTGATGGTAGGTGACTTCAATACCATATACTTATCAATAGGCTGGTCACCTCGACAAAACTCAACAAAGAAATGATTGGGTTAAATAAAATGATAAATCAAAGAGACCCAACCAACATATACTGAATGTTCAATACACATTCTTCTCAGCAGTCCATGGAACTTTCTCCAAAACTGATAAGATATTCATATGTAAAGTGTCGACCGCCTTACCCGTCCAGCGGAAATAAGGAGGCAAACACTGAGCCCTTCTCCATGCAGTTTAATCAGGAACCTTCATTTTTACTTCTTCTCTAGCTAGCTTCTTTTATATTCTTCTATATCTTCTTCTTACGTCTTACTTATTACTACTTACATCTTATTAGTTACATACTTATTCCTAATTCCACATCTTACATCTGTCCTTACATCTTACTTCTATATCTACATCTTCTCTCCTATCCCATTACCAGCCCCAATTCTACATACTTACTCCTAATTCTCTATTATCCTAACCGATCACCAGCCCTAATTCTACATACTTACTATCTCTACATACTTACTCAATACTCTTCCAGCCCCCAGCCATTGTGGGTTAAATACTTTCCCTGGTCCCAATCATCATCGGCTACGTGGCAAAGCATAATAGGCTACAAGAAATCATGCCAGCTTGCATCATAAACTAGAGGCACACAGCTTTTCCAACTAAGGCTTGTTTATCTCAATGCTCTCTGCTCTGGCCGGAGACCAGGTGTTCAAAATATATATAGGGTGGCAGTTGCGGCTCCCCACAGTAAAGCAAGTTTCAAAAAACACAGAAATATTGATATAGCATTTCCTCCCTTATTGACCATGTGGGAATAAAGCCACTAACAATAGTGACTACAGAGATACAGAAAGATACAGATTCATGGAAAGGAATCAGCACATCAGGAAATGATGCATTGCTAGAGAAATCATGAAGAACATAAGATTCGGAGAGTTGAATGAAAATGAAGACTCAACATATTAAAATCTGTGGAACACAATACAAGTTTAGAGTTGTAAGTCCCTACATAAAAGTTTTGAATGATCTCAAATAAATTAATTATGATATACCTTTTGGACTTGAGACTAGTAGAACAAATCAACTTTCACAACAGTAGATAGGGAGGAAATAGTTTAAATCAAGTCAGAGATTAAGAAGAAAATTTAAGGCATTGAAAAGAATAAAAATGAAAAGATTTTTTGAAAAGATAAGCCAAAAATGGCAAACCCTTAGCCAAATTAACCAAAAGCAGACACAAATAAACAGAAGACATAAATAAAATTACAAATGAAAAGGGAGATACTACAACAGATAATGAAATCCTGAAAAGTCTAAGAACATATCACAGAAACGTATACTCCACTACTTTGCAAACTTAAAAGACAAAGATGAATGCATATGACGTACCAAAATTGAATCAAGATGAAATAATTTAAATATATTGATAACCAATAATAAGATCGAAGCAGTAATTTAAAAAAAAAATCTTCCAACTGAGCCCTGAACTGGAAGAATTCACTTCATTCTTCTAGCAGATCATCAGAAGAACCAACACCAAAAAAGGACTAATACTCAAATATTCCAGAAAATATTAAGAGGAGAATTCCAAATTTTTTATGAAGACAGTATTTCTCTGGTATCTAAATCAATTAAAGACTCAATGTAAAAAAGAAAATTACAAAACAATCTCCTTGTAGAAATAGGTAAAAAAACAATCAATAAAATACTTGCAAACCAAAGGTCACATAAAAAAAAGTTCACCATAACCAAGATGACTTTATTCCAGAAATACTGGGAAGGCTCAACATATGTAAATCATTAAGTGTTTTATTATGTATATTGACTAAAATGTATAACCACATGATCATCTCAATAGAGAAAAGGATCCTTTGACTGAATCCAAAATCTCTTAATGCTAAAATCATGGAAATGATAGAAATGGAGGGAGCTTACTTTAATATAATAAAGGTTATAGCTCCTCCATTGCTGGTGGGATTGAAAGCTGGTACAACCACTCTGGAAATCAGTCTGGTGGTTCTGCAGAAAATTGGACATAGTACCACCAGAGGACCCAGCTATCCCACTCCTGGGCATATACCCAGAAGGTGCTCCAACATGTAATAAGAACACATGATCCACTATGTTCATAGCAGCCTTATTTATAATAGCCAGAAGCTGGAGACAACCCAGATGTCCTTCAACAGAGGAATGGATACAGATAATGTGGTACACTTACACAATGGAGTACTACTACTCAGCTATTAGAAATGATGAATTTATTAAATTCTTAGGCAATGGATGGAACTAGAAAATATCATCCTGGGTGAGGTAACCCAAATCACAAAAGAACACACATGGTTGTACTCACTGAGAAGTGAATACAAGCCCAAAAGCTCAAAATACTCAAGATACAATTCATAGACCACATGAAGCACAAGAAGAAGGAAGACCAAAGTGTGGGTGCTTTGGTCCTTCTTAGAAGGAGAACAAAATACTCACAGGAGCAAATATGGAGATAAAGTGTAGAGCAGAGACTGAAAGAAAGGCCATCCAGAGACTGTCACACCTGGGAATTCATCCCATATACAGTTACTAAACCCAGACACTATTGTGGATGCCAAGAAGTGCTTGCTGACAGGAGCCTGATATAGCTGTCTCCTGAGAGGCCCTGCCAGAGCCTTACAAATAGAGAGGCAGATGCTCACAGCCAACCATTGGACTGAGCAGGAAATCCCAAATGAAAGAGTTAGAGAAGGGACTGAAGGAGTTGAAGGGGTTTGCAGCCCCATAGGAAGAACAACAGTATCAACCAACCAGACCCCAATCCCTCTCAGGGATTAAGTCATTAACCAAGGAGTACACATGGCACCAGCTGCATATGTAGCAGAGGATGGCCTTGTCATGCATCAATGAGAGGAGAGGTCCTTGGTTCTATGAAGGCTCAATAGATGCTCCAGTGTAGGGGAATCAAGGGCAGGGAGCCGAGAGTGGGTGGTTGAGTGGAGGAACACCCTCATAGAAGCACAGGGAGAGAGGATGGGATGGGAGTTTCTGGGAGGTGGGGGAAACTAGGAAAGAGGATAAAGAAAATATCCAATAAAAAAATAAGTAAACATAAAAAAAAAACAAATAAAGGTTATATACAGCAAGCCTAAAGTCAAAATCATGATAAATGAAGAAAAATTCAAAGCATATTCATTAAGTTGAGGAAGAAGACAAGAGTGTCCACTCCTAAACAATAAAGTTATTTAAGACCATGATGGATGAAAGAACTAATTAAAGGGATGCAAATGTGAAAAGAATCAAGCTATCCCCTGCACATTACACAACCCTACACATGAGACTCTGAAGACCATTAAAAAGAAAAACCTTTTAACTGATAAACACATTCAGCAAATGGAAGAATGCAAAATTAACACACAGCAATCAGTAGGCTCCCCCCAAACCAATGAGAAACATACTTAAGCAGGTCAAGTGATAATTAAAACGTTGGTCTGATGACATTTGCTTAGTCTTTGTCTCATCAATACCAACTACAATCTTGCACAAAACTTAGAGTTCTCCTTAAGTAACACATGTATGTAGAAAACAAAAACTTGAAAATGGATTTTTAAAAAAAAAAAAAAACAAACCTCATCTTGGTTTTTACTTAATAATTACATAAAAACTCCGAAAGTAGAAGTGGCCCAATCTTATTGAGACTTGAAAACAAGTTATACTTTTTCAGTTTTCTGAGAGGTGAGAAAGTAAGCATTATAAAATTTTTTTTTAAAAAAATATCAGCTGAGATGTATATGCAAAAGGCAATGAGTAGAATTTTTAAATTGGCTCTAGTGAAGAAATACAAAAACAAGAACTACTGGCCACTATTTCACTATTCTGGGACATTAACTCCAGGAAGGCAAGGATTTCTCTCTTTAGGGTGACTTCAGTGCCAAAAGAATACCTAGAACAAAGCACATGTTTCATATATTCTTTCTTGAGTGCGTAGATGAATTTCATAGCTAAAGAGGCATTAAGTTATATCATAAATCTTAGGAACTTACTACTACGCATGGTGCTATACAAAATCATCCTTGCAACATTAAGTTATGAACACATTATTCTCAAGCAAAACAGATTTTTCTAGTTCCTTCTGTATCTTATCTCTCTACATATTCATGAAGCCACCACAAGAGGGCATACATACAAAGCTTCCCAGTTCTGAATCTCTTTGCTCAACCCTTTATTCCTCATTTCATTTTGTAAGTAAATTGTATTAGCCCAAATATCATGAAGAGTAGCCCTATTACTTGAACGGTAAGCTGTGTTCAGCTCTAACTTACGCCACACACTGCAGAGTAAGGCCTAGGGACCCAGGAATTTTTGTTGTTGTTTTATTTTTATTTTATCTATTTTTTGCTTGTTTTATCAGAGGAACATCTTTTAGGGTTTTCCTCATTTGTCCCTACTGGGTAAATAATCCTAAGGGTTGGGCTTGGGATAGGGTCCCTCTACAGGAGTTGGGGGGTCAGTTGTCCTTGGAAAAGAACAAAGATGGTGGAATGGGTACCCTGTGAGACTGCCTTCTCCCCGAGTTGTTCGTCTCAGCTGTGGCTCTCCTAAGGATTTTAAAAAGATGTGTTAGTTTATCAGCTTAAATTGAAGCTTTCAAAAGTTTGGTAATGTGGTGCATAGGCTTCTATTTTCACTCAACCCTGGGCATATATTGAAGATAAGACTGTGGGTATATATTAGAATACTCTAAATATTTGCTTACTTAAAATATATTTTATAGTATCTACATTATAATTCTGAAATTTTCTTAAATTCAGTAATCTATTAAGAAGTTTTGTATTAGCTACTAGTTTATTAGGAAATACGATCTTTAATTTTTATTTCATTTAGTTTTTCTTTTATAATTTATAAAGTGAAAATCTTTAACAAAGGCACATGTGGCTACTATTATTGTTATTCACTAATGTTCTAGTTTGTCTCGTTCTCAGCATGTGATTAGATTCATCTGATTATTATTACTAAGTTGTGGCTATGTGGCTGCTTTTTTTTTTTTTTTTTTTTTTTTTTTTTTTTTTTTTTTTTTTTTTTTACATCTGTGGCTTAGATTTTGTTCTTATTATCACAATACTGGGTAATCAAAGTAGGACCTTGTTTATGCTAATCAAACATTCTACACTGAGTAACGTTCAAGCTTTAGTCTTTGTTTGTTTGTGTTTGTTTTTGCTTTTGTTTTTGTTTTAATGATAGGTCTCACTATATTGCCTAGGTTGGCTTGTCACCAATGTAGGATTCCAGTGCTTCAGATTTCTCAGTCCCTAGGATTAAGATGCCTGGCTTGCAGCAAAGATATTGACAGTCTTATTGAGTCATAGAATAGTAATCTATTCAGAATCCCTGTGAATAAATTTCATCCAGCATTTGCTGGAATAAAAAGCAGTGGAGACACCTTTGAAATTGTTTCTGTATCTACTTGGTTCCCTGGTAAGAACTGCTATGGAGTCTAGAATTACTGAATTACTTTTACTTCTCTATTTGTTTGAAAAAGTTCACAAAATTATGAACATCATCATATATAATATATTTTTTCATATATGTATGCATTATGATACAATTATAGTAGCACTAATGAACATCAACTCATTATATGATGATAAATCATATAATCATATAATGTGATAAAGTTTACAAGATACATAAGCACAGAAGAATGGGTTGCTAAGGAAATTAGCACCATTAGAAAGGTTCCTCTGACTACGAAATTTTAATTCCATCTTTGAGCATGCTGGGTTTTTTTCCTAGATTCTGTCATAGAAGTTCAGGGATCAGCCAGACTTTATTCATTGTAGACTGAGGGTGAAAAGCGTAAAAACACTTGAAAGACAAGGCTTTGAGAAGAGATTATCAGAGTAGCTGTTTATAAAGTACAGCCTACATCCAGCCACATATGTAGCACAGGATGACCTTGTCAGTCATCAATGAGAGGAGAAGCCCTTGGTCCTGTGAAGACTGGATGTCACAGTGTAAGTGAATGCCAGAGCCAAGAAGCAGGAGTGGGTGGGTTGGTGAGCAAGGGGAGGGGAGAGGGGATATGGGGTTTTTGGAGGGGAAACCAGGAAAGGGGATAACATTTGAAATGTAAATAAAGAAAGTATCTAATTTTAAAAGGTGCAGCCTACAAAATTGTTTCTTTTTTAAAAAATTATTTTTTTAATTCTTTTTTTATTGGATATTTTCTTTGTTTACATTTCAAATGTTCCCCCTTTCCCAGTTTCCCCTCCACAAACCTTCTATCCTATTCTCTCTCCCCCTGCTTCCATAAGGGTGTTCCCCCCACCTCATCTACCCACTTACACTTCCCCATCCTGGCATTCCCTACACTGTGGCATCAAGCCTTCACAGGACCAAGAACCTCTTCTCCCACTGATGCTCCCTGACAAGGCCATCCTCTGTTGCATATGTGGCTGGAGCCATGGGTCCCTCCATGTGTACTCAGGACTGCTGCATCTGTAGTCCAAACAAGCCTGGACTTTTATTCAACAGATGTAATTGTCATCATGGAGGCTTACTGCTGAATAAGCTCAATCTTTCTAGTTCTTTCTGAACTCTGGCTGGCTGGTTCAACTCAGGGGTTCTGGCTCAATTCCTCTCCAAGCTGACTGCTTCAATCTGGCTTCTCTCAGCTTCTCACTGAATTTCTGTGCTTGGTCTCAAACTAACTCTGTCGATTTGTTCTAATCTTCTGGCTCCTTCTTATTCTCTGACTTCAACTGCTTCTCCTGACCTGCACTGAACTGAATGAGCTCATGAATGATCTCAACACTCACTGCACTGTATTCATTCCCAACTGACTCAATTCCCAACTCATTGGCAAACTGAACTCAATTGACTAAACAAAACTGACTTTCTCTTCCTGAGCTGCTCTTAAACAGCTTTTCTCCTGAGAGTTGGGTGTATCCTATCTCTGACTCATTCTGTCAAACCTTTATCTGATTCATCACTGTCTGCCCCTCAATTAAATGTCCTTGTTTGGCTCAATTAGATGTTCTTGTTTGGCTCAATTAGATGTTCTTGTTTGGGATTAAAGGTGTGTACTAAAGGATTCCAGCCAGAGGGACTAAAGGTGTGTCTGCACTCCACCTAGATCACACAGACCTAGAAGGTCTTTAGATATAATCAAAGAGGTCTTATTGTTGGATTAAAATTCCTCTATACCTGGCTACTGCGCAAACTGGTCAAACATATCAGTTTCATCATTTGATGTTTCTTTCAGTCATGCAGAAGGCAGAAGTTACAGGATCATTGATAGTTCCATTGAGGGTTCATATAAAACATAGTTGGCCAGAAAATATATAGTAGAGTTTGAGGCTTCTGCAAGCAGCCTCTAAAAAGAGTATGTACAAAGCTGCAAGAATGAAACCAAAGGTACAAGAGAGAATTTAAGAACTAGGTGCTAGGATTTGCTGAGAAGAGCCAAAAGGTGCAAATAGAGCCAGCAAATAGAGTGAGCATGTGAACTGCAGCCACCCAGGCATAGGGGCAGGCTGCCTAAACTGTTTTGGGGAAAGTCTGCTGATTCCACGCCCAAAATGACAGACATGGAGTTACAGGGCTTACTACTGTCCCTGCTACGTTTCAACCTCAGTTTGATTAGTCTCTCCTTTTAGAATGGGGATCTTTACTCTGCCTGTTCCATCACTGATTGTTGGATGCCACAGACTGGGTTGCTGCAGGGACCTCTTGTTCCGTAGGGTAATTAGAGTTCTGGTCAGGTGGGCAAAAAATTCAGTGCATGACAAACAGAGATGACACAGGGAAGTGCTGAATCTGAGTATATTTGCACAAAGTAAAAATCAGGCTTATATAGTATACAGAAACAGGGTGAATGTCAGGGATCATGTAGGCAGGTAGTAGTCACATCAAAGTCAGTAAGGTCAAACAGCCAGGTGTAAATGGTTCCTTCAGAAGAGCAATAGTGCTCTTCCCCGCTGGGCTATCTTGGCAGCTCTAAGCAAATTCTCTTGGTCTGAAGCAGGTAAGCACCAGGAGGTCCCATTCTAGCAGTTCCTGGGAATGGTTTGGCTTGTAATGCAAACATTAGTTCAGGAAGCCTTTCAACTACTCTCCAGTTTGTAAAGCAATTCTGCCTTGTGTGGTACTGCTCTTAGAGTTCTACAGATAGCAATAGTGCCTGACTTCTATCTCTAACTCTGGAGACATCCTGTCTGATAAAGCAGCTTCCTTGTGAGAATCAGTAGGCAATGATGCCTGACCTCTATTGCTAACTCTGTGGACACCCTGTCAGCTTCCTTGTAAAAATTCCAAGCTAATAACAGCTAGGAAATCAATTAGGATCATCAAAACACTGTGGAGGCCAGGAAACAATGTTCAATCTCAGTTTTAGCTATTTACGAACCATTTCTTAGGGCACCTATATGCCTGAACAAAGAAAGCACGCAAAACTCTCCACAGACTTTTGCAGAGACAAATCTGGAACACATCTGAGTTAGGAGATGCTGGCGACTGAATACCCAGGAGGCTAGCTCCCTTTGAAGCTGTATGCCTCAGGTCCATGATCAGGCCTTCAAGCCTGACATGCAGACTTTACTGGAGTAGACGAGTGGACATGGCAGTTGGAAGTGCATAACATGTCTTTTGAGCTTTACAAGAGCTCTCAGCTAAAAAGTGCCCTAAATATAAGAGCAGAGTTTAGACTTTTGAGGACTGTTGAGACTACTAAGAATTAGAGATGAGCTAAATGTTTTTGGAGTCATTGTGGGCATGAACCTTGAGTAGTAGTGGATGAATGTAATGCTTTTAATTTGGAAAAGCTCATGTGGTAGAAGTTTGGTCCCTAGTAAAGCAAAATCCAGAAATGAGACTTTTAAGTAAACAATTGGCTCTGGAGGACTTGGTCTCATCAACATATTGATAGATTTATGGGTTTGTAATCGGTGGACCTTTAGAGGGAACTCAAACATGGGAGATGTAACTTAGTGGAAGGCATTAGGCCACTGGAGATGTGACTTTGGAGGCTACAGTTTCTACATGGCCACCCTTTTTTCTTTTGCCTATTTTTTTTTAACCTTCCTCCCTTCCTATCTTTTCTATGCTGTCTGGTGATATAGGAAACATGTGCACCAGGGATGACAAGATGGCATAGCAAATAAGAGCACAGACTGCTCTTCCGAACATCCTGAGTTCAAATCCCAGCAACCACATGGTGGCTCACAACCACCCGTAATGAGATCTGATGCCCTCTTCTGGTGTGTCTGAAGACAGCTACAGTGTATTACACCAGAGAGAGTGGGGCCAGAGTGAGCAGGGCCATCCTGAATTCAATTCCCAGCAGCCACATGATGGCTCACAGCCATCTGTACAGCTACAGTGTACTCAGACACATAAAATAAATAAATAAATATTTAAAAAAAAAGAAACATGTGCACCTTTGCATGATGTTTGCTTGCCACAGGCCAATTGTTGTCACCAAGTAACTATGGACTTAAAATTTTTAAACCAGAATCTAAAATAAATCTATTCCCTGTTAGGTTGATCTATTTCTCATATTTTCTTGCAATGAATGACTAACACTGACAGTTAACACTTTTGTGTGTGCTGAGAACATTTACAATTTCAACAATACAGATTATTGACAAATTCTACATTATAGACATTAGATATTCAGAATATAATATTTCTGGAAAATTTAAACTTTCTACCCCTTGACAATTGTCATCCCCAACACCCCCTCTTTAACCAAATTCTGATTTCTGCAATCCCTATTCTACTAACTGCTCCTTTGTGATTCCATATGTAGGTCATATCATACAATACTATGTGCTTTGCTTGATTCACTTAGTATAAAACCATGCACATTTATGTTTGAAAGATGATAGAATTTCCTTCCTTGGTAAGTTATTCCTTTTAATACACATGTCACATGGTCTTAATTATTCCTTCATTGTTAGTATCATAGTGTTGTAAAACACATGTGAGTGCAAATGTTTTTCCATATATGACAAGTTCCTTTAGATATATAACAAGCAGTTATTATTATATTAGTCATAGAGTAATAGAACTTAGACTGAATCTCTGTCTCATATATATACATATACACACACACACACACACACACACACACATATATATACACACACATATATGACTTACATATGTGGAATTGTTTCTACCCATATTATATATAAAATAAATTCCGTGTGTGTGTGTGTGTGTGTGTGTGTGTGTGTGTGTGTGTGTGTGTGTGTGTGTGTGACTTACAGGCTGTGATCCAGCTAATCCAACAATAGCTTGCTATGAATGGAAAAGTCCAATAATCCAGTAGTTACTCAATCCACAAGACCAAATGTCTCAGCTCATCTTCAGTATACACTGGAATCCAAAAGTAGTAAACACTAATGCCAGTAAAGAAATGAACTTGCTAGCAAGCCAGAGAAAGTAGGCAAAAAGGAAGTTTCCTTCTTCCATGTTCTTATACAGGCTTATATCAGAATGTGTGTCCCAGAGTAGAGGTAGGTTTTTCCAGCTCAAAAGATCTAAATTAAATGTGCATCTTCCTACCTTACAGTTTAAAATTTGAAATTGATCTTCCCAATTAAAATTAAGCAAAAATCCCTCACAGGTGTGTCCTCCATTTTGGGGTTTTAGTTAATTCCAAATGTAGTCAAGTTGACAACCAAGAATAGCCATCACACTACCTCACCTTTTAAAAGAATAGCCAAAGTTTCTTGATGTTTAACCTCTGCTGACTGATGATAAATTTTTTTATCCATATATTTGCTGTCAATTTGTCTTTCTTTGGAAAAATGTGTATTAAATTTTTTGTCCACTTTTAACCAGTTTTCAAGTAATGTAGTTTAGCTATTGAGTTCATTACCCACTTTTTATATTGACATCTTATCTGTACATTTTCTCCCATCCCATAGACTATCCCTCCACATTACTCAATTTGGTTTTGCTGAGTAAAAGCATTTTAGTTTAGTGAAATCCTAATGCCTTATTTTACCTTAGTTTATTGTGTTTTTGAGGCAAAATACAAAAATAATTGTGTAGATGATTATCAGCTGGGTTCCTAGATTTCTTCTGAAACTTTAGTTGTTACGTTTAAGTCTTTAATATACTGACTTGAATTTTTTATTATATAGTAGTATTATATGTAGATAGCTCACTGAAGACTACTTTCAACATTTTGTATGCCTGAAAAGTATTATCACTTAACTGGAAAGGTGAGATGGCTCAGTGGGTAAAATATTTATGTGAGCCTGATGACCTGAGTTCAGTATCCATAACTCATATAAAGATGGACAGAAACAATTCCACAAAGTTGTTCTCTGACACACTCTCTCCCCACCTTTCTCTCTTTCCATTCCAACTAATGAATAAAACACAGAGACAAAACTCTAAAACTTTACTATAAATACACAGAGATTTATCTTCGGGTGTCTTTCACTCTGATGAAACACCATGAGCATAAGCAAGTTGGGGCTCGGTTTTCACTTGGCCTACATTTGTACATCATATTTCATCATCAAAGGAAGTCGGGACATAAACTCAAACTGGGCAGGAACCTAGAGGCAGAAACTCATGCTGAGGCTGGGAAGGAGTGTTGCCTGCTGGACTAGCACCCAAGACCACTAGCCTGAGACATCACCACCCACAATGATCTGTATACTGCCACATCCGCTGTCAAGCAAGAAAATATACCACACGTCTGAAAAATACTGCCAAGACAAGTCTGCCAAAAGGCAGCTGTTGCCAGTCTACTCCAGCCCCTCAGTTTTGTCTTTAAAAAGATTGTTCTGGAGCTTTGGCGCCAACAGAAACTGGAGGTATTACACTATGCTTAGCCTGGCTATCATTAAAGGGCTCTCACTACTCCAAATTGGCTTAAGGAGTATGATTGCTGGTAGATTGTTCCACAATGAAACATTCTGACAAGAGTGGGAAGCTCAAGAGACTTGAGAGCTGAACAGAGGTCACCTGGCCGAAAAGGATGAAACTTTGAGAATTCATTTGGACCCCTTCCAAAGATAGAGAAATGGTAAACAGCTACTGGGAGAGGAGATGAATTAGCATGGGTGCCAAATGGAGATTCTCCAACCTGTCTGGCTGCCTCGGCTCTGGGGATTTTGTATTTATCATCTGTCACCCATGTTGAGCTGTGTGCTTTGGTGGCACAGCTGTTGAGTCTCCTGCTCCTGTAAGTAAAAATGCAGTGGCTCACTAGGGAGGGGCATATTCGCTACAGTCTTGCCCACAATTCCACAATTGGGGGCATTTTCTCAGCTGGTAAGTTGCTCTTTTCTTGCTGATTTAAAAACTGTCTTTGATTCTGGAGAATTTGATTATGTCAGGTTAAGGTAGTTTTACATTTAATACTCATAAGCACCATGAATCTGGATACTGCTTTTTCATTCCTGATATGGTTACATTTCCAACATTAATTGCTCAAACACTTCCTCACCTTTCTGGAGAAGAAAAATCAATATCCAGATGCAAGAGCTCCAACTACATTAAATGTAAAGAACTTCAGCAAGGAGAGTGCAATAGGTACTCCTGAGTTGTTGCTTCTTTGGATCAGAAAGTTCCTTAGGCCTTTTGTTTCCACAAGTTGGAAGTTTAAGTGGGTGGGGATTTGTCCTAAACGCCCACCACCACTTATTTGGATCATGCAGATCACTGTTAAACAGATCAAGTTCCCAGCAACTAGGGGACAGTACCGCACAGTGAGTGCACATTCCCCTCAGACAACATATTAGAAGACAGGCTTTCACAGGCATATCTATAGGCTCAGTGAATCTCCACAATACTGGATTTAAATGTCCTTCACAGGTGATTCTAGACTATGTCTGGTATATTTGTTTATTCAGGTATGTTAAATTGTTCATTCTGTTTTCCATGTATTGTTTCAGATTTTTGTCTATGTTCACCTGTAGATTACTTGAACTTTCCTTGCACATTTCCTATATAGGCTTCTTGAGGGTCAGCTATTGGTGATTACTCTGAAAGCTTGGTTGTGTGTTTTTCTGATTATTCATGCGTCTCACAATTTTTTAAAAAGATTTATTTATTTATTTTATGTATATGAGTACACTGTAGCTGCCTTCAGACACACCAGAAGAGGGCACCAGATCCCATTACAGATGGTGGTGAGCCACCATGTGGTTGCTGGGAATTGAACTCAGGACCTCTGGAAGAGCAGTCAGTGCTTTTAAACAACTGAGCCATCTCTCTAGCTTGCTTCTCACATTCTTATGTTGGTGTCTACATACCTGAGTAAGTGGCCATCTCTCCCAATCTTTATAGAGTATTTTAGAAAGGAGGGCTCTTTGCTAGTCTGACCAGTCTGTGGGTGGTTTATCTGATAATTACCTTGCATGGCTGTTCACAGGGGCCTGTTTCACAGTGTCAGCATGATGCCATGATCAACGGGGTCGGGGGGGTGGGGAGGAGGGGAGGACCCGTGGGTAAAGGTAGTAAGAAGCTTGAAACACCCCTGGAGATGGTAAACTTCAGTGGATTTTTAAATATTCACACTATAAATGATCACCATTAATTACAAAACAAAATAAAATTCTATACCCATAAGCAAAACATGACATTTAACCTGTGTAGTGGTGTGCACAATGTTTGGGTGAGTCCCTCTGATCCAGTGCTCAGTTCAGTATGTTACCATCCCTTTGCCATCTCAGGAACTAAGTTAGCCCCATCACTCGACATTTTTGAGATGAAACTGCAGTCAGTCACTGATGATCAAAAAGGACACACAGGTGGCCAGGAAATAAAGCTTTATTGTTCTAAGCCACTAAGATTTGGGGATAATTTGCAAGAATAATAATCTAGCCTGATATGATTCACACACACAACAAAAATCTGATGAGAAATTACTTAGGAAAGGAAAACTTTATTTTTAGCTGTTCAGAATTTGCCACTCAGAAATGACTCTGAAAGCTAATTGGCCTCCTTAAATAGAACAAGTAAAATAGGCCAATTTCAAGTCAGATGATCACAAAAAGAAACTTAGAAGACAGTGACTTCATTGAGATGACAAACAGACAATCACTTTTATCGACCATGTAGGCACGGCAGTAGGCTCCCTTCCTGAACTCTGCTCTGTGGAGAGGAGCAAGCTAAGGCTACTATAACCACCAATTCTATCTGCAATGTCTCTTTGGTTTGTGATATGAGGTCAGAGACTTCTTTCTTTCCCTGACAGTCACTGGTCCTTAAGCTGGAGTGTGTTCTGCTGGTGCAGTGGAACCCAGTGTGGTTCCCAGTAATCAACCTGGCTGGTGCCCAATCACCGGAACTTCAGCTTCAGTGGATCTGACACCCACGCCTAGCGTTTACATTCACTGTACTCACATGTACAAAGCCACACTCAGAAACACACACATTTGTGTGCATGCATGCACACACATAAACACACACACAAATACAAATTTAAAAAGTTCTAATGTCACAGATAAAGTTTCATTTCATTTATGTTACTGTTCACTCAACATTTATTAACTAAATTATAATTAGTTTAAATTTATTTAAAAGGGGAATATATTGCTGAAAAATTAGAAGAGAAAATGCAGTACCAATATAGAAAAAGGTTTGAGACTTCTCTACTAGAATTTATTTCCTAACAATGTATTTTGTATATTCTCTGAGAAATTTCTGAATTCTACACATTATATACTTCTGTTACATATATTTATTTGTATTCAAACATGTAACAACTTTAGGAAGGTTTAAAATAAGCTTTCAGAACTTAGTTATTAACACAGTACCAAGATCTCTCTTCTATACAACCTATTTTAATAGATAAAATACTTACAAACTAGAAATATATACATTCTATGCAAGCATTTTAAATTAGTTTTGGTATTCACTAACTTAAGTACTCAAGAACTTGATGTGAAGAATCTAGGAGAGTAAAAGTCTGTTTCTCAAGAGAACTGTGGTCCTCTACCAATGCAGACATTTTGGAATTTCTATATTCTAAGAGTTCATGATCCTTGCTTGATATCAATAATTCATTATCAGCTATCCCAATAGTTGCATCTTCTACCAGAATATTTGCCTGGTATGTTCCAACTGGGATTTCAGAAAATCCAATGTAGTCGTGATCTGCCACTATTGAACCTTGCAAGAGATAAAGACTGTCTGAAAGAGAAAGATCAACAGTTCATTTTAGAATTGAAAGGAAACAGAATTTTAAACTTAAACATTAAGTGAGGAACAAAACTTAAAGCAGTAAAAATAAGTCCTAGATATTAACCTAAAAAGCTCTCTGATCAAAGTGAGCATTGTAGTATACATCTTGAACCCTAGCACTTGGGAGGCAGAAGCAGACAGATCTCCTACCCTGCATTCCCCCAAAACCCAACCTCTTATCCATTAAACATAAACATACACAAAAAGTGAACAAAATTATGTACACATACCCCCCACACAATAGTTCACATTTAAAGAATGTAGGAACACTAAATATATTGAAACAAAGCTTCCCCTTTCCTCAGTGGTGTACATTATCTATACGAGACAGGGGCAGCAGCAGGACAGGTTAAAACAAAATTACAGAACTATAATTCTGATTTTGATGATATGCTTATTATGCTTCTACAGTGCCGTTCTGTGTAAGCTAATACGGCTCTTTTTAGCCAACTGAATTGCTACACTATATATTTCTAATTCCATTCTCTTCTCTTCTGGAATTCTAGAAACATGACTCTGTCAATGACTTACTTTTAGCCTGATAATAGTCACATAGAAGTTCCTAAAGTCCCTAAATTTATGGTAATAAATGAGTGCTGCTTGAAGCACTAACTCTGCTGTAAATTGTCATGATAGCAATATAAAGCTAGCATAATAAAAATTACTTTGTAAGTGGGGTTTTAATTGTGACGGAGAGAACGAGCCCGAAGCAACAAAGCAAACAAAGCAAACAAATTTAAAGCCAGAACATGTCAGATGGACAGCAACACCCTTACCCTTTTACAAGAGATTATGATTACAACGGGATACTAGTATAGTTCTGAAAGTCTTATCAAAATAAGTAGCTTAGAAAAAAACAAAACAAAACAAAAAACCAAAAAAACCAAAACAAAACAAAAAATAAGTAGCTTAGAGTGCTCAACGTCAAATTAGACAGAACAGCAAGCAGGTCTGCTTAAAATAGCACTGACAAATCATGCTAACCTAGTACTTCTGAATGTGTTAGCACAGTATTCTATTCCAGAAACAGATGACAGGAACTTGGCAGTGTAAGTCCATCTGTTTTAGACTGTGACTCTACTACAGCCAAGACATCAACAGTAGTAAAGAGTAATATGACAGATATAAACAGCTACTTGAGCTCCTTTTGGATATTGGATATTTAGACTCAAGTCAAATAAAAAAATGTTTGATGGTTAAAGACACTGTTTTGATTAAATTCACTTTGTGGATTATTCAAAGTCAGCTGCTGAGGTAAATTAAAGGCTTTTAGGAAAATGCATGATGCTGCAGGAAAAGATGGAAAAGGCCATTTTTATTTACTTTGTATATTTGCCAATAAAATACACATACACATACAAAGGATTAAGTATGACCGAAGAACTAGTTTGTAGCATGGTTGATAGGAAATTTTTCTTTTTTTTTTTTCTCTTTTTTTTCGAGACAGGGTTTCTCTGTGTAGCCCTGGCTGTCCTGGAACTCACTCTGTAGACCAGGCTGGCCTCGAACTCAGAAATCCACCTGCCTCTGCCTCCCAAGTGCTGAGATTAAAGGTGTGTGCCACCACCGCCCGGCAGGAAATTTTAAAATATATCCATCTATCAATTTTAAATGTCTACGTTCATACTATAATAGCAACACTACAATTGTCTTGTATTATTAAAAGAAAAATTTCCAGAAACTTTAATCTAGTGTTCTCAACTTGTTTCTGAAATACTCAGAAGGAAAATAATTTGATTTCCTTTCTAAATGTCTTTGATAAGAGAAAACTAGAAGATTGCCGCAGCAGGCCCTGGCACTGCAACACTCTGTAGGCAAATCTTGTATGACTGTAGGTTAACATGTTAGAAGGAAGTGTATTCTGAAGATGAAGGCCTGAGAAGGAGATCTTTGTGAAATTAAAGAACTCATACAATCCCTTTTCCCTATTTGAAGAAGGGAGGGCCTGTAAACAGCTCTGAAGTGAGATGACACAAAGAAATGAATATACTTTCCTTACCAGGAGGTACCCACATGTTCAGAATTAGAACAGTCTAAGGCTTATAATAGCAGTGCTGAAGTACCGAGCAGAGTAGATAAGGATGCTCTCTGGCATAGTCGGGGTCTATAAACAGAATGGAATGGCGCAGTTCTATAGCATTCTGAGCATTCTCCGTCCTCCACCTTAACCCATGACTTAAGACTTTATGAAGGAACATTAACGGGAAACACTTTTAGAGTTCCCTTAGTTATCTCACAACTAGATTCTGGACAACATGCTTGTCTTTGGTAGTAATGATCTGAGCTGCTGTTTTTCCACACAAAAATGGGGCAGCAGGTAAGAGAATAGTATGCAAAATTGAAGATGGAATTGTTCCTTATGTGGAACAGGTTCAGCATTTTCCATAGCAGTTATGAAAATACAACAGAAGTCAAAAAAAAATCCTGCAGTTTACTTTCATATTATATAACACTATCAATCACTCATCAATCAATTTTATATGCTTGTTTCCTAATGAGAGAGAAAGAAAAAGAGTGGATAAGGGCGGGTGGGGAAGTGGGGAGGGCCTGAGGTAGTCAGAGAAGGGGAAAAGGTAATCAGAATATATTGTGTGAAAAAAGATAATCAAAATATAATGTAGAAAAAACTATTTTCAGCAAAAAAAGTAAAAAGAAAAATGAGTTTGTGAAAGTCCATTCTGATCAGACTCCTGGAAAGAACTAAAGCGATCATGTTTTCTAGAACTTAGATGGAGCGGACTCTAACCAAGGAAGGAAGGAAGTTTGCTTGGAAACTTGAAACTGAAGCACTAGAGTGGTGGCAGCCACTTACCCTGCTCACTGTACTCTCTCACATAGGGCCTGAGGTGGGACATTTTGATAGGTCGTTTGAGTCTGCTTCCCGTGTTATCTCTGAGGACAGCACATCCGCTTTCTGTAATGTAGTCGATGACACAGGGCCCAACCCACTCAGACTGGAAGCGGCCATCCTTCCACCAGTTCTTCCTCTGTCTTAAAACCTCATGACCCACTTTCAAATGAAAGGGATTTAACTGCTTTGCTTTCTTCTTAACAACTTTGCTTTTACTTGGTTCATCCGAATTGTTGTTCTCCATCTGTAAATGCCAAGAATAATTAGGCCAGGCCTTAACTGTAAAGGCACACCCTGAGTAGATTATGGCAGTGATATTTACTAAAATGAAGGATGCAATCCTAGTTTAAAAACACTTTAAAGTCAGTATCACAGAAGGTACATAGAGCAGGCCAAGTGAATCAGAGTACTTCGACTAATAAAAGTACTGAGTACAAAATTCTGCCAACAAAAATTCTAACAGGTTAGAAACCAGGTCTACCCAGTCTCCCCAATTCATGAATTTCCTCTAAGTCTCTCAGAATTTCATAGTTTATGAACACACTGTTTAGGTTTTGGGGAACATGTTCAGTGGTAAGTGCCTGAGACACATGAGGACCTGGGTTAGATTCCCAGCATGCCCTGCACAAAGCAGCACATGTCAGCAATCCCTGCAACTGGGGGAAAGAAGGTGGAAAGGGGTGGACTTGGAGCATCCGGGTGCTCTCCAGTCAGCTGGTCCAGCTGCGTCAGTGCGTTCCAGTGTCAGCCAGTGACCTTGGCTCAAAATATAAGGAAAATATAACATGTCCATTACTCATCTCCACACACTTGCTTACCCCTGAGCATGTGCATAATAAAAACTCCCCCACCTCTTTTTTTTTTTTTTTTTTGGTTAAGGGTACAATGTGGCCACATATGTGAACATGCCCACATGCTGAGATTTTAAACATAATTCCTCTTTAGTAGGGCTTCACAAAGGGAACTTTCCTAGTAGATAGAATCACCTGGCCCGCTGCTGGTGCCTTGTTCTCCAACACCCCGTCAGCCTCTCTGACCGCAGCTACGATTCTGGCAAACACACTCATGTCTCCACCTGCTTCTTCAGGACGACACTCCGACACGCAAGGATTCCGATTGAACATTTGGAAATATGGTGTGTTTTTAGTAGGCTCCTATTTTTAAGAAAAACAGAAAACTTGTAATAGAATCAACCCCCAAACCCTTTCATATTCCTGGAATTCAGGATAAGCAATTAATAATAAAAAGGCGCATACCAAGTGAGTCACATTGAAGGCAAAGGAAAGCGCTGGCAGGTGCTCATCCCAGTTGGTCGGGTGCTCGGCACAGTGTTTCAAGAGGAATGTTTTGATTGTGCTAGGTGTACTTTCAGCTGGATTAACACTTCCAGAAGTATGAGAAATTACAATCTCTTTTGCACCAAATAATCTATATAGCTCAACATTGATCTAAAAAAATATGAAAAAGAAAACTGACTGCTAAAAGTTCGTACTTTCCCTCTGGCATAAAAAAATTTCAAGAAACCTGAATTTTGTCTTCCATTGCCCACAAGCATTTAGATAAAATACATACCCATTTGGGTAAATCCCTACAAACTGAGTCTGATCCACATATTAGTTTTGTCTTACATTATTGTCATTACATGCCAGGACAATTTTATGATGTATTACTAATTTCATTTAAAAGACAGAAGCTTACTAACGAAGCTTGGGTAGTCTATGCACCTTACCCAGTATATATACAAAGACATGGAAGGACAAACTTAGTAATTCACACTGTAAGTAAATAATGTAAAACAACTATTTCCCCGCCTTCATGCTCCCAGTTGTTGTTATGTTGTTATTCAATTTAGTTAACCTTCCACTAATAAGTTGCTCTGTGAAAAGAATATTTTATACAAATAACTCAGAATAATTAAAAAGGTTTATGAAAGAAAAGCATATGTGAATATGTATGTATGTACACACACACACACACACACACACACACACACACACAGTCTCCAACCAAACATACATTTCCCAAAACTCTCAGAGGGTAGACGTGGTCACATGAAAGCTATAGCAGAAAAAGATTTAAGTTAAAACTGCTGTACAAACTCTGCAAGCACTAGCTTTTTTTGTCCCTGTCCTCTCTTGTTAACTGCAATATAAATATGATGACTTGGCTCTGGCGGCCACACTGTCAGCACAAGGCTGACTGTTCCACTCCAAAGATGGGGGAAGAGGAGTGTGGAGCCTGGGTCCCACGGATGCTCAGCTTTCCTGCTAACCTTTTCTTTTACCTGAGTACAAAACTTCTATTTCAATCTTGACCTTGGGAAAGGGAAAGGAATTCTGTATCACTTGCACCTGAGCACGACTCCTCACCATTCTTATGCAGGAGGCTATAAGACTCTTAAGTCACGTGACCTCTATGAGTAGCTTGGTGAAATTTAGATCTTATATTCATAAATTTAATTAACTGTTGAAATGAAAGAATGAGTGAGGCATCTACTTCTGCATGCTGTCTTCCATTCTTCTCCTGTACTTCACATACCACGCATGACTACTGAATAACTTAGTATGCTAGGATTAATCTGCAACATTAGTAAAGGCTTTTAGTTTGTATACATATTAGTATGTATACATATGTATACATCCATATACATTTAGTTAGTATACATATTATCACAGCTATCTATGTAACTATATAATATGTACATATAAAATTATTCTTAATATTTTAACATGATATAAATATGTTCAATTATTTCACTCTTGTTAACATAATTTTATTATATTTTTATTTTGGGTTGTTCTTAAGCTAAGTATTATTTGATTTGATCATCTGATTTTAGTTTAAAGACATCAAAAGACAGGTTTACAACAAAATCTAGTAGAATACATTACATACCTCCATATCTACAGCAATTTGCTTCAATGTACTAACCACCCTATAAAGCACAAAGGACTGTGTGCTAGACACTGACAGACTGATACATGCTCCCGAATGTGAGTACTTTTTCCTACCTGTTCAATGAATTCATCTCTTTGGTCCATTATTATTTTCTGAGGAGGTCCATATAGGAAAAATATATTGATAATAGCTTTAGAAATTTCTGATGCTGAAACATCACATAAAGGCAAAATCATAACCCATTTTGTGAACCAATCTGTCATGATTATAGCATACACATGACTTCTGTTGCTTGTATGGAAAGGTCCCATCAGATCAACAGTAACTACACTCCACGGGTTTCCCATCATGGGAAGGTGCTGCTGAGCTGCTACGATAACTGTGTTTTTTGCTACTTGGCAATGCTGACAAGCATATACCTACAGAGAGGCACACAATAAGGAAAATACACATAAGTGTTATAATATTCACTATAATAGAAACCAGTTTTATAAAGCAGAATCCTAACATGGTCAACAGGTACTTTGTGTCTCAGAAATTCTCTGGCCTGAGAACGGCCCATAAAATGATACCTTTTATTTGGAACGTCAGGCGGACATCAGTGCGAGCAGCTGTGTGAAGTCCAAACAGCAGTAGCATGGGACTGCCCCCTGCCTCCAGGACTGAACGCCTGTCTCGGGGGTGGGGGGGGGGTCTTACTCAAGTGAAATGTAATTCTGCTTCATAGACAAATATATACTGAATCAGGATTGTAAGCAAGTCTTCTATTATTTTATCTTTAGTTGACAAAAAACTTTCTACAACTAGCTGTGGTGGCACATTTCCGTAGTACGTAGCCTTAGACAGCAGTTGCTGCAAAGCTGCCATAGTCACAGAGTCCATGCAACAATGACAAAAAAAAAAAATCAAGTTGGGTCATAAGATCTTAAAGAAAAAAAAAAAAGGAAGAATATAAAAGGAAAAACTAACCTCTAATGGACTATCATGCAATATCCCCCTTTTCCATAATTTTAAGCCACCATGGAACTATGTAATAAATTATACACACAAATGATATTTCTTCCTACAATTTTTATCCTACAGTTTATTAACTCATTTATTTCACTAATATTTGCTGAACCACAATTTTAATCAAAAAATCTTAAAGATTCCAGAAACCTTTGTATTACCTAGGGAAAACATAGGTATCATGAACCTTCATTTAACGCCAGTGTCTCTCAACTTGTGGGTTGAGACCCCTTTGGGGTTACATGTCAAATTTCCAGCATAACAGAGAGCTACAATATGATTTAAAACAGTAGCACCATTACAGTTAGGAAGTAGAAATGAAGTAATTTTATAGTTGAGGTCACTACACCATGAGGAACTATAAGGGTCACAGCATCGGGAAGTTGAGAACCACTGCCGACTGACTAAATTATAGATGGTACTATTTTTAAAACATTTCCAGAATTTCAGTCAGGAAAGTATTTTCAAACCAACTTCTAAGAAAAAAATGTAGAAAAAAAACCACAAAACATCCTCATTGCGATCAGTCATTTGTTTAATGGTAACAGGGTAGCTGACAGACAGATGGTGTTAAGGCACAGAAGCATGGATAGTCATCATCTGATGCCTAACCATCTCACTTTCCAGCTTAAATGTATTCCCCAGCAATAAAAAGCATGGTTTTAAAAGGACATCTTTTCTCAAATTGTAACCACTTGATGGCTACTTTACTGTATGCTGTACAGGGACACTAAGAATGCTTACAGTTAGGGCTTAAGTTCCTGTTATTTAGATTTGACACCTTCCTTTCTTCCTTCCTTCCTTTCATTTTCTTGGTTGGTTGTTTGTTGGTTGTGTTCTTTCAAGTCAGGGTTTATCTGTGTGGCCCTGGAGGCCCCAGAACTTATTTGGGAAACCAGACTGGCTTCAAACTCAGAGATGGACCTGCCTCTGCCTTCCAAGGGATGGGACTAAGGATGTGCACCTCCATGGCCTGGCTGATTTGACAGTTTTCTATCTTAAGACAGAATAGGGACAGAAGGAGCGAGTTCGCACTGAAACTGATTTATTATAAAGAGGCTTACTTTCATCATATACAGAAACCATTCATGATGGTGCTAAGGGTATAAGAGTTAGCAAAAGAATTTCAACTGCACCTGAATTTTGTCTGCAAAATAGAGCTCTAATTCTCAATAAACCTGTCAAAATATTGTATTTTCTTAGTTTAATTTATACTCTACTGATTTAAGGTAATTATAAAGGGAAATAAAGTTACCTTTACTTTAAATATTTTCTTATTTCAGAAATAATCTATAACGTACTTATTCCACAGGTGAGATGTGCAGTACCTCTTAAGTAACACTGACCTCTGTATTTATCAGAAAGACAATAAGACATCCCTAAGCCCTGTGTGGCAGCCATACCCACTGCTTGACGTCATTGGTCACGGACGTCCAGTAGTAGCTGGATTCCACTAGAGTGAGAGTTCTGGAGATGCCGTGATGGACACCAGGGCCATTCTCGTGGCACTCTCTAAGCACTTTCTTCTTCTCCTCTTCCGAAACAACTACCAAACGATTCTGTTTTCTGTCTTTTCCCACATAAAACAGCTTTTTCTCTGAAATGAATGACATAAAAAATATAAATTTCAAAGGTCTATAGTGTTAGGACAATTATAGCCTTAACTTAAAGCTGTGACGATTTTTAAATTTATTCTCATAAGAATCTTTCCTTAAAACAGAGTATTTACTTTCAATAATATTTCCATGCATTCTGAAGATCCAGAAGCACCACTGGCTGCTATCATCACTGGATGCTATGTAGGCATCAACAGAAATGGAGTGAGCTTGTTCACCAAATCATGTGCTAACTAGGGGAAGATGACCCAACCTTTCTATGGAAGTACCCAGACTAGGGAAACACTCGTGGAAGCTAAAGCTATTAAAATGGCTTAGGTTATAAAATGAGTTCATATTGATGAGATGCCTCTTGGTACAAACTTTTCTGTGTTTTTTTGTTTGTTTTTGTTTTTGTAAGCAACACCCTTCCTCTCCTTTTTCTGATCTGAGTAAAGTAGGATAGCACAGTGGAAGGGGCACAGTTCTCAGTTCTCTCCTCTCAAGATACCTAAGTGGAGGAGCAGGCAGGGGACAGGGAGAACCATTTCCCCAGCTTATGTGGGGTAGCTATGCAGGCTTCAGAATACATCAAGATACTACGGGGATTAATAAACAGAAACCCCATCTTACTCAATATATCTCCAGGGCCTATGATATGATTGGCACGCCACAGAAATTCAATAAGCATTTTCACATGAATGCACACACGTCCACTTTAGTGTAAGAGGTCTGTCTACTGTTAATAAGAGCCACTGACAGGAATCTACATAGGGATATATGAACAGGAATTTATTTATGACCTGAGAATTTACAACCTTATATTCTGCCCTGATCTGGAAAGCCCAATGCTTTATCTCCAGCTAAGACTTCCATTAACAGCATTCACTCGGTATCTGCTGACTGTGCCTTTTGCTTGTCTCATGCTCACTTTGCTTTCCCCATCGAAGCAGCTGGAAAGGAGGCAAAGCTTTCATAATTGCCCTACTGCCTGTCAAATATTTAATGTACTGATGGAGCACCAAAGCAAGAAAACAAATATAATCCTGAGAATAATTAAAGGTACAGTGTGAGGGGAGGGGAGTGGGTAAGCGCAGCTACAGATACAGGGAGACTCTCCCAGCCTTTTATTTTAGTAAGCAAACTAGTCAGCTCTGTTACTATTGCCTTACGAAGCATCCAATAGTTTCCTCAGCACAGCGGCATTAGTGTCTGCAGGTGCATCATGTAAGAAACATTAGGTGGCAAAAGCGAGAGAAATTAATTCATGTAATTCTTTTCATGGATATTCCTTTTGATCTATAATTTAACAGGTCATTTTCTTTTCTTTTTAGATTTATTTTATGTGTGTGTGTGTGTGCACGTGTGTGCGTATGAGCAGTTGACTGTTGATACACACTAAGTCTAGAAGCTGGAGTTAGACGTGGCGGCTGTGAGCTGCCCAGCCAGAGCACTGGAAACTGGACTTGATCAGTACACGCTCTTACCTGCTGAGCCATCTCTCCAGCCCCTTAATATGTCTTCTTCATGTTTACCAGCCTTAAGTTAGTTTTACTGTGTTTTACATTACTTTTGAGATAATATTCCACTTAACTGATAACCACTTAGCAATAACCAAGTTACTAGAGAATTTGCAAGGATTCTACAATACCTGGAGAAGAACTATAACTTGAGATGCAGACACTGATCTCACCTTTGAAGACAAATTTCTTAGCTGCTCGTCTTATGCCACTTCTCTCACTCGACAGTGTTGTTGGGTGGTACTCCCCTGTGCGCTTATAGTATGCGATCTGTTTGAGATGAAGGTCGCCATTTTTCCCACTACGGACCATCTTGAACCTAGGGAAGATTATTTAAAGGTGTTACTCAAATGACAAGCTAATTCTGTTGCTATTTCTGTTCAGGCCTCAGTCACATTTCTGCTTATGCATGAATTGAGCATTCCCAGAATATTATCTGTGAGAGAGATAATTGCAGAACAGAACAGGGACAAGAGTGATGTCTACAAACTAAAGCATCTGAATGCTACTTTTGAGATCTGTCACGACAAATGATCTTGTCTCCTTCGTGTGATATAAGAAATGCTAAAAAAAAAAAAACAAAAAACAAAAAACAAAAAAAACAAACCCCTCTGTCATACTAGGAAGGAGAAGGAAGTGAGCATACTTCAGAAGTTAGCTTGGAGTCTCTTGTTGGCATCAAAAGAAATATCATTCACAGAGGCTGAGTTTTGGTATTAATATTTAAGGAGGGAAACCATCTTATGTTACTTTTAAAGATATTTGATATTACTTTAAAGTAAAAACAAAACTCTAATCAAATCACATTTGATGTTTTATTATAAATGGTTAAATGATAAATGATAGTGGTTCAGCAACTAGATTCCATATACTCTGAACTATAAAAATAAATAAGCCTAGCTTTCCTTTAACAAAAGTGGCAAAAATGAGGCAGTGGTGGCACAAGACTTTAAACCCGGCACTTGGAAAGCAGAGGCAGGCAGATTTCTGAGTTCGAGGCCAGCCTGGTCTACAGAGTGAGTTCCAGGACAGCTAGGGCTACACAGAGAAACCCTATCTCGAAAAACAAAACAAACAAACAAGCAAACAAAACAAACAGAAAAACCCCAAAAAGTGTCAAAAATGAAAACAATGCCCCTTTCCATCATGCACTATCAATAACATGGACTATCAATACTAAAGATTTTTTTCTCACACTGTCAATGGCAAGAATGACACTATGGTGGTTATGTGACTGGCTATCAACGTAACCATCCACACTGCCTTCTGGTCCTTCTCTCCTGGTAGTTATGTGGCTGGCCATGAACGTAACCATCCACAGTGACTTCTGGAATGACACTGTGTTGGTCATGTGGCTGACTTCTGGAATGACACTATGGTGGTTATGTGGCTGGCCATGAACGTAACCATCCACACTGACTTCTGGAATGACACTGTGGTGGTCATGTGGCTGGCTATCAACCATCCACACTGCCTTCTGGAATGACACTGTGGTGGTTATGTGGCTGACCGTCAACGTAACCATCCACACTGCCTTCTGGAATGACACTGTGTTGGTCATATGGCTGACTTCTGGAATGACACTATGGTGGTCATGCGGCTGGCCATCAACCATCCACACTGACTTCTGGAATGACACTATGGTGGTTATGTGACTGGCCATCAACCATCCACACTGACTTCTGGAATGACACTATGGTGGTTATGTGGCTGGCCATCAACCATCCACACTGACTTCTGGAATGACACTATGGTGGTCATGCGGTTGGCCATCAATGTAACCATCCACACTGCCTTCTGGAATGACACTATGGTGGTCATGCGGCTGGCC
>NW_022196896.1:123329744-123329892 GCF_008632895.1 Mastomys coucha
GGTGGTCATGCGGCTGGCCATCAACCATCCACACTGCCTTCTGGAATGACACTATGGTGGTCATGCGGATGGCCATCAACGTAACCATCCACACTGCCTTCTGGAATGACACTATGGTGGTCATGCGGCTGGCCATCAACCATCCACA